>NC_063045.1:60557838-60857838 GCF_018812025.1 Megalobrama amblycephala
GGTTATCGAT
The DNA here is from genome assembly GCF_018812025.1 of Megalobrama amblycephala. NCBI lineage: Eukaryota > Metazoa > Chordata > Actinopteri > Cypriniformes > Xenocyprididae > Megalobrama > Megalobrama amblycephala. Next base: position 60,557,849 of record NC_063045.1, read on the forward strand.
TATCAGTTATAATGTTAACCCTGAAATAATGTACAGTAACTGCAAAAATGTGTCATGCATTTAATTTGCCTGTATATATTACACATTTTTTGTAGTTACATTATTTCAGGGTTAACATTATAACCGATAACATTATAACCCATAACTGATATATTGGCCGATATATATATATATAGGTATAGTATATATCGGTTATCGGCTTTGAAATGTAAAGAATTATCGGTTATCGGTCAAAATTTTCATATCAGTGCATCCCTAGCAATTATGTGCCCGAAAACATTCCATTCATACTTTCTTTTTTAAGTATATAATTTATATATATCGGCCAATATATCAGTTATCGGTTATAATGTTAACCCTGAAATAATGTAACTACAAAAAATGTGTAATGCATTTAATTTATATATATATATATATATATATATATATATATATAGAATTAAAGAATTATCGGTTATCAGTATCTGTCAAAATATTTATATTAGTGCATTCAATTATTTGTCCGAAAACATTCCTTTCACACTTTTTAAAGTATATCCTTTTTAAAGTATAAAGTATATGGTTATCAGTTATCGGCTATAATTTGTCTATATATATATATATATATATATATATATATATATATATAAATAATATCGGTTATCGGCTTTGAAATATAGAGAATTATCGGTTATCGGTATCTGTCAAAATTTTCATATCAGTGCATTCCTAGCAATAATGTGTCCAAAAACATTCCATTCACACTTTATTTTTAAAGTATATAATTTCCATAATAATTACTCTTTTTTTAAAGTATGCTTGAGTGTACTTTTAAATATATATATATTGCATTTGATTTGATTTCACTCTATTTTATTTTGTCTGATTTATATTCAACCATATATCCATGTCTTCCAAAGTCGACAACATAAGTAAGCAGTGTCAAACTGACTTCATTTTTGGCCTCTGTGAGGTTTTCTCGGGTTGGAGTTGATCTGGGTTACATCACGGTCTCTGAGCTGAAGTGAAATCAAACAGTCAAACTTGTTTCCTCACCAATTACAGCCACTTCCAGGAATTTTGTACTGTGATTTTTCCACAGAAGGAACCCAACAACCCTGAACAATCTTGAGTAATTGTGCACCTAACAAAAACATCAACTCACTGTGGCATGTGCAGTCAAATGAGGCCTTGCATTGTATATGCAATCAACAGAATCAGTCAACTTTTTATTATGTTTGGTTTTGTTTTGTTCAAGCTGAGCCGACGTCAGACGTTTCTGCCAAGTGCAGCTGCCCTAAAGTGCGACAAAAGCCTATTTTTTTATTTTTTTATTTACTGCAGTAAGACTGATGCTTCTGAAAGGATTTGTATACTTGTGAAAAAGAAATACACTTTAGCATACTTTTAAAAAGAGTAATTATTACAGAAATTATATACTTTAAAAGGGAAGTGTGAATGTAATGTTTTCGGACACATAATTGCTAGGGATGCACCGATATGAAAATTTTGACCGATACCGATAACCGATAATTCTTTATATTTCAAAGCCAACAACCGATATATTGGTCGATAAATCTAAATCCAATTTTTTATATAATATTTGAGAGCCTGATTACAAAAACAAAAGTCTCACCATTAAAAGCCATGTCCCAAGCACACAATTATAATGTTCTCAATATAATTTTATGTAACCTACACTGTAAACCCAAATAAGTTGGGCTAACTCAAAAAATGTGAGGTAATCAGTTACATCAAATTATTAAAGTTATCATGTTCCCAATTTTAAGTAAGCAGAACTATGAAGTTTTGAGTTTGTAGTACTCATACATGTTAATTGCTCCTAACTTGAAGCATACAGTTCTCATACATTTTGATTGCAATTAACATAAAAGATGTAGTTAATCAAATGAGTTATTAACTTGTCAGAACTCAAGTTGAATGAGATTTTTTTAAGTTAAGAAACTCTGAGTTTAAATAATATTTTTAATGTGTACTCATACATTTTTCTTGTTGTTAACTTGAATTATTTGAGTACACTAATTCATACATTTAACATAAAATGATAAGGTTATCTCAACATAAATATTTAGCTATAATAAACTCATTCAGAAAATGCCAACTTCCAATTTGCTAACATGTTAACAATAGCATTAGCACTTACTGAATGAGTACAGCAACTTAAAACATGTAACTTACCTGCTCTCAAACCAACTTGTCACCATGATGGTATCTCTCCAAAAACCCACATTAACAGAAACTCTTCTAAATTAGCATAACAAAACATTAATCACTACTTGCCATTAATCTTGTACAAAAAACATTATATAACACTTAATTTTAGCATTTACTTTCCCTTTCGAGTGCCATGGGCGAAGCATACTAGGAAATAAAAAATCCCAGCCCAGTTTCAGTTAAACTTAAGTTTGTCTAAATTAAAAGAAATTAGTTCATACAACTCAAAACAATGAAACAGTTCAGTTTACTTGAAATATGTCAGTGCTGTGAACTCAAAAGAAAAAGAAAGTTAATTTAACTTAACTAATTTGTTTAAGTTTGTCCTACTCAAACCAATTAAGTGTTTTGAGCATTAGGGTTTACAGTGATGATAGACTCACGCTGCACATGTTGCACTTCTATGCACATCTAAAGTGTTTCAGATGAATGAAGGAAATAATCCAGTATACACTAGCACACAAACTCCTCCTGTTCTGCAGTGCAAGGTGTTGCATATGTTTGCCCATATAAGCATGCATGGCTGCAACTTTGGCATGTTTTCTAGACACACCCACTGGATCACAGGAATGCAGGAATACAGAACATAAGCATTTACAGCGAGCGCTGCTGCATTACTTCCTGTGAATGAGGAAGCATGTGGTTTCCTGCTCTTCTACACAAAAGGAAAATGATTTTTTAAATTCAGATATAAACAAGACTTGTTTGTTTTTGTTTATATCATAGGAATTTTCGTTGAAATTTTGAGATATAACTGCATCAAATATCTGAAAGAGAAACCTCTGGGATAGATTTGTCATGTTATTATGACACCCATCTATCCATCTCTGCTCCACTAAAGCTCGTTTGTGAGCGAGCCGCTAGTCAGCGATCCCGGTGGAGTGTGTCCTGCCAAAGGCTTCCACAACACAGAACAACATCAGAAACACCCATCAATATCTCGCCAACACACAGGCTTCTTTGCCGGCTGGGCTCAGGCTGATGGACATTGTTAATTATGGTACGTCATTTGTGACATTCCCGTTGGGCAGACGAGCCGGCTGGCAGACAAACTGGCATTATCTGTGGACGCGGATGAGCGGAGAGCTCTAAAAACTCTCTGAAAAGAAAGAGAGAAAGATAGCGGATGCAGAAACAGAACATGGAAACTTATATCACTCTTGAGTAGATCACTACAAGCAACAAACACAACTACGTTTTTCAGTAGTGAAACAGTAGATACAGAAAATGTGAAAAAGGACAACCCAGTAACTTTGTTTTGGTAAGCCTTTCTATGCAAGCATGTGAAAAAATGAGCCACTCAGATTTCACTCCCCTAGTGACGTAGGAAGGGGATCTTATTATAATATTACCGTTCCTTAATATGCACGTTTCCACCCACGGCGCCGCATTTTTGTTTTTGCAAGCGAAAATGGTGTACCAGTTCTAACACCATGGCAAAAGTTGGAGCAAAGCATGCTAACTGTTCTGTCGTTGGCTGCACAGACGAGCACTGAACACTATTTAGCGTCTTGTTAGCTTGGATAGCCTGCAAGTTGACCCTGGCAAGCTTGATTGCTAAAAAAGGAGCGTTTCTGTCCGAGCGATATTTTGGAAAAATAGTAGACCATTCACAGCATTTGATAGCAATCATAAACGTTATCCTGGAGTATATGGCTCTGTTTGGCAAACGGTATGATATGTATAGTGGGTTTTGCACAAAAGATTACCATGACGGCACATGCTAGTCGATGAGTTGAATCAATTTATCCACTAACCATTCAGAAACGTCTAAAAGTTGTAACTTCTTCCTGAGTCTCTCCATCAGTGTCGACTCCGGTTTGAACAATGTAAGGCTGAACACCGTTACTGACAATCCTCATTTTGGCTGCGTGAGATTCTCCAGCTTTGTTGTTGTTGAGCTGTTAAAGCTCCGCCCTCTTCTGGAAAGCAGCAGCAGCTCATTTGCATTTAAAGGGACACACACAAAAACGGCTCACACCCAAATAGGGGCAAATTTGACAAGCTATAATAAATGATCTGTGGGGGATTTTGAGCTGAAACTTCACAGACACATTCTGGAGATACCAAAGACTTATATTAGCCTACATCTTGTAAAATGGGCATAATAGGTGGCCTTTAAAAAAGTGTTGCTTTAACCAAGTTTGTCATATTGTATCCTTGCTGAATAAAAGTATATATATATATATATATACTTTTACTCAGCAATGATGCATTAAATTGATCAAAAGTGACAGTAAGGACATTTATAATGTTACAAAAGATTCTATTTCAAATAAATGCTGCTCTTTTGAACATTCTATTCATCAAAGAATCCTGAAAAATATGTCTCATGGTTTCTTCCAAAATATGAAGCAGCACAACTGTTTTCAACATTGATAATAATCATAAATGTTTCTTGAGCAGCAAATCATCATATTAGAATGATTTCTAAAGGATCATGTGACACTGAAGACTGATGCTGAAAATTCAGCTTTGATCACAGGAATAACTAAAATGTTTTATCTGTTATGCTGTTTAATAGACGTTGTTCACCCATTCAAAAATTCTCATTTTGTTTGTGTCAGAAAAAAATGGCTCTGATTGAAATAATAATTGTAAAATGAGATTCATTTCACCTGATCTTTTCTAACCACTCCCAGCATTTATTGTGTCACTGAATTTTTACAGGCTTAAGCCACTATTGACCATAAACCACAGGGAATTTCCAGGGATCTGGAACGGCTGGCCTCCCAGACGGCAGGAATGCTTGAAGTATATGTTGTCTACTGTAATTACATTCAAACTGATTAAACTATTACCTGTGGAATGTTTTAAGTGATGTAACTGTAAGTAATGTTTATTGAATAACTCAAGGCCAACAGTATCCACTTAAACCACAGAATGACAGGAGTTAATTAATCATTAACCAACCTACATGGAATTGTCTAGCAAGACACAGTGACCCCCTAAAAGTATATGAACACTTAACATTACAATCACAGATTGTCTTTTAACACTATATTTATTGTTTTATCATTCCAAACCTTAAAAAACATGTTTGTGCAGTCTCTCTTTAAAATACATTGCATTTTTTCTAATGCAGTGACATTCAGACTTCATTACACTTGGGGAAAATGTATTGCACTTGTAGTGTTCTTCAAATCTTAAAAGTATATTTTTATTAAAAACTGAATTTGCAGGTAATATAATATTAAAGAAACAAAAGGCCATTTAAGCGTAAAGAGAGTCTACTTTCATGACTGTACTTAAGTACACTTTGTAAGTGTTTGTTTGAAGTGTTTACACTGCAGCAGTTCTTTAAATGAACACAAAACATTTCTGAAAAGCATCGATGTACAGCATACAAGCAGATAGAAGTAATGACAACCATTTTATGTCCTTCTGAGCTGTTTGGCGTTATAATAAGTGGGATTTGTCTTTGTTGAGATGGCCAGTGTCAGCTGGCACCCTAGATAGTGTTTGCTTATGAGGCTTTGCACCTGGCGCTTGTCAGTAGCTGCTGTTTGACATTTATTTAAACATCCTCCATATTAAACTGAGGGGAGATGAGAGATCCTCTGTGTTTCATGTAGAGGAGCCTCGTTTTATAGTTGTAGTAACACTTTATCTTTTATTTTTGCACCAAATTTTGTAATTTTGTTGAACTAAACAGCCTGTTTTTGCTATTGTCCCCTCATATTCTTTGTTAATTTTCTCTATTGCGATTGGCTAACCTCTTTTCTTGGGAAAATAGTACTAAAACAACCCCACCCATACTGATGGGAAATATCACAAGAACATCACGCTCAGATTTCCCGCCTTAAATAACAACAACAGTATACAGTACACAGTATATTGCATCATTTTATAGTTCTATTATTGTACAAAATACTTTATATAATACAATGATTTTTTAAATGTAAAGGCAGTTCAACAAATACTACAACAATTTATGAATATGTTACAATAAAAATACAATGGATGGATGGATAAATGGATAGATAAATGGATAAATTAATGGATAGATAAATGGATGGATGGATGGATGGATGATGGATGGATGGATGGATGGATGGATGGATGGATGGATGGATGGATGGATGGATGGATGGATGGATAAATGGATAAATGGATGGATGAATGAATGGATGGATGATAAATGTATGGATAAATAGATGGACAAATGGATGAGATGGATGGATGGATAAATGGATGAATAAATGGAAGGATAAATGGATAGATAAATGGATGGATAAATGGATTGATAAATGGATGGATAAATGGATAAATAAATGGATTGATAAATGGATGGATAAATAGATAAATAAATGGATTGATAAATGGATGGATAAATGGATAAATTAATGGATAGATAAATGGATGAAATGGATGGATGGATGGATGGATGGACAGATAAATGGATGGATAAATGGATGGATAGATGGATGAAATGGATGGATGGATAAATGGATGAATAAATTAATGAATAAATGAATGGATGGATGATAAATGGATGGATAAATGAATGGATAGATGGATGAAATGGATGGATGGATAAATGGATGAATACATTAATGAATAAATGAATGGATGGATGATAAATGGATGGATAAATGAATGGATAGATGGATGAAATGGATGGATGGATAAATGGATGAATACATTAATGAATAAATTAATGGATGGATGATAAATGGATGGATAAATAGATGGATAAATGGATGGGATGGATGGATGGATAAATGGATAAATTAATGGATGGATAAATGGATAGATAAATGGATGGATAAATGGATTGATAAATGGATGAATAAATTAATGAATAAATGAATGGATGGATGATAAATGGATGGATAAATAGATGGATAAATGGATGGGATGGATGGATGGATAAATGGACGGATAAATGGATAAATTAATGGATGGATAAATGGATAGATAAATGGATGGATAAATGGATTGATAAATGGATGGATAAATGGATAAATTAATGGATGGATAAATGGATAGATAAATGGATGGATAAATGGATTGATAAATGGATGGATAAATGGATAAATAAATGGATTGATAAATGGATGGATAAATGGATGAAATGGATGGATGGATGGATGGATGGACAGATAAATGGATGGATAAATGGATTGATAAATGGATGGATAAATGGATAAATAAATGGATTGATAAATGGATGGATAAATGGATAAATTAATCCATAGATAGATAGATAAATGGATGAAATGGATGAAATGGATGGATGGATGGATGGATGGATGGATGGATGGATGGATGGATGGATGGATGGATGGATGGACAGATAAATGGATGGATAAATGGATGGATAGATGGATGAAATGGATGGATGGATAAATGGATGAATAAATGAATGAATGAATAAATGAATGGATGGATGATAAATGGATGGATAAATAGATGGATAAATGGATGGGATGGATGGATGGATGGATAAATGTCTTTTATTTTTGCACCAAATTTTGTAATTTTGTTGAACTAAACAGCCTGTTTTTGCTATTGTCCCCTCATATTCTTTGTTAATTTTCTCTATTGCGATTGGCTAACCTCTTTTCTTGGGAAAATAGTACTAAAACAACCCCACCCATACTGATGGGAAATATCACAAGAACATCACGCTCAGATTTCCCGCCTTAAATAACAACAACAGTATACAGTACACAGTATATTGCATCATTTTATAGTTCTATTATTGTACAAAATACTTTATATAATACAATGATTTTTTAAATGTAAAGGCAGTTCAACAAATACTACAACAATTTATGAATATGTTACAATAAAAATACAATGGATGGATGGATAAATGGATAGATAAATGGATGGATAAATGGATTGATAAATGGATGGATAAATGGATAAATTAATGGATAGATAAATGGATGGATGGATGGATGGATGGATGGATGGATGGATGGATGGATGGATTGATGGATGGATGGATGGATGGATGATGGATGGATGGATGGATGGATAAATGGATAAATGGATGGATAAATGAATGAATGGATGGATGATAAATGTATGGATAAATAGATGGACAAATGGATGAGATGGATGGATGGATAAATGGATGAATAAATGGAAGGATAAATGGATTGATAAATGGATGGATAAATGGATAAATTAATGGATAGATAAATAGATAGATAAATGGATGGATGGATGGATGGATGGATGGATCAATGGATAAATGGATGGATAAATGGATGAGATGGATGGATGATAAATGTATGAGATGGATGGATGAATAAATGGATGAGATGGATGGATGGATGGATGGATGGATGGATGGATCAATGGATAAATGGATGGATAAATGGATGAGATGGATGGATGATAAATGTATGAGATGGATGGATGGATAAATGGATGAGATGGATGGATGGATGGATGGATGGATGGATGGACAGATAAATGGATGGATAAATGGATGGATAGATGGATGAAATGGATGAATGGATGGACTGATAAATGGATGGATAAATGAATGGATGGATGATAGATGGATAAATGGATTAAATGGATTAAATGGATGGATGGATGGACGGATGGACAGATAAATGGATGGATAAATGGATGAAATGGATGGATGGACGGACTGATAAATGGATGGATGGATAAATGGATGAATAAATGAATGAATAAATGAATGGATGGATGATAAATGTATGGATAAACAGATGGATGGGATGGGTGGATGGATGGATGAATAAATGGAAGGATGATTAAATGGAGGATAAAAGGACATATAGATTTTTTTTTTTTTATGAGAATGTTATGTTATTAATTGTTCTAATCTTCTATAATTTTCTTCTTCAGTTTTCTCATTATATTTTTGGATGAAACGCAATCAGAGCGTGTTGTTGACGAGTTTGTGAGATTCACCAATTACTAAATGAGTTGTTTCTTTCAGTTTAGTTTCCGTGTCTGTTGTGGAAGGCCTGTGGATGGAGAGTTGTTCATGTTAGAGTTTGTCTGCACAGACTCTTTTACTTGAGAAGAGCAGGAAAAATCTCGTTTTCCATGATGCAAAAACACGTTCAGCCCAATTTTTGAGGGCGTTTGAAATAGTGTTAGAGCACAAAACCACCGTTCAGCCTCAGACTGCGTCAGTCCTCACAGTCTCTTTGTCCTTGTGCGTTTTCCTTGGGCAGTCGGTGTCTCATTTTCACTCTGAACACATGCGACACTCTCTCACGCTCCTGTTGCGAGGCTGAGAGGACGTGAGTGTTAGAGTCAGCTCTGTCTGAATGCCACGCTCTCTCTCTGTCACCTCGCTCATTTCCTGTGGCATCTCTGACCTTAATGTGCGAGGCAAACAAACCAGGATCCCGTTCACATTCGCCCAGAGAGTGTCATGCAGATGTCAGTGGAGCACAGAGCTGATATCAGTGAGCATTTGACTGATGACTCACTCATTCAAAACCACACAGGCGTGTTTAATGAGTAAACCACGAGCTTTATTGAAATGTAGTGCGTTCATTTTAATATGACGGTTTAAAGGCATTTTGCATTCACAGGCTCAGCTTTAGGTAAAGTTATGCATTTTAGATCAAAATGCATGTTGAAATAATTAACGTTGTCGACAGGTTCAAGAATGACTTCAGAGTAAGTGAGATTAATGGTGTTTACAGGAAATACAGACAATCCCTGTGCAAATGTTCAGAGCTGCTGGTGTCACACAAACTGTATGTGGCAGAGAGAGAAATAAAAATCATTTCATTACAGTGTGGATGTGGTTTGGCATCTGAATCGCCCAATTAAAGCTTGAACTTTCTACTTTGAGATCAATACTTGAAGTTACATTGTAAATGTTGCAAACAATTCTAAGACTAGTAAATTTCTACAAGCATGAATTAAGTACAAAAGTATACATTTTCAAATCATTTATTCAGTGTAGAAAATAGTAAATATTTTAATCAGTATATATGAGTATATATAAATGTTTACTACATTTATTTATATACAGTATAAAATATTTTTATATATATACATATTTACCAAAAATTTAATGTATATATATATTTAATAATGAAAAATATAAAAAATAATAAATTATATTAAAAATTATTTATTCATGCATTGAATTGTTTTATTATTATTTTATATTGTTTATAACATATTTAATATAAAAGCTTGTTTATATATATATAATGCATTTATAATAAAATATAAATAATAAATAAATAATAAAAAGATAAAACTCTATAAAATTATTATAAAACACTAAACATATATATATATATATATATATATATATATATATATTTTTTTAATATATATATATATATATATATGAGAAATAAAATATAAATAAAAAATTAGATTTTTCTATTTTTCTATTTTTCTAAAATATAAATAAAATAAAACATATAATATAACATAATATAATATAAAACATTTGAGTTTTCTAATTGCTATTTTTAATTCATAATAAAATATAAATAATCAATAATAAATAAATATTAAAATATATTTTATATATATATATATATATATATATATATATATATATATATATATATATATATATATATATATATATATATATATATATATATAATGCCTTTATAATAAAACATTAAATTATTTATTCATGAATTTAATTGTTTCATTATTATTTTTAGATTTTTATAACATACTCATATATGTATATATATATATATATATATATATATATATATATATATATATATATATATAATTAAAATGTATTTTATACATATTTTATTATTTATTTATTTATTTTTAATTTTTTAATTATTTATATTTTATTATGAATTAAAAATAAAAGAAAAATCAATTTTGTTTTTTATATATTTATTTCATATATATATATATATATATATATATATATATATATATATATATATATATATATATATATATATATATATATATATATATATATATATATATATTTAACAAAGCTTTTTTGATATTAAATGATTTGCTTGTAGCATGAAATCTCAGTTTCTTTCATTATTCAACACTTATTCCTGGTGGGATCTGTTTTTCCTCACTCCATTTTTTACATGCTCTGGTTTGGATAACACTAGAGAAAACTGTAATGTGAGATGGGAGCGATGTAGAGCCTTACAAGAATTAGACAATAAATAGGTAGATAAATAAATCATTATTTCAAATATTGGCTTTTACTCCCTTCATCCCAGAGCTTATTTATTGAGCTGTTTGTGTCCCATGGGTGTGTTTGGAAACCCTATCCAGGAGTAAATACATTTCTGGAAGAAAATCAATGTTTTAATACACTCTCCACAGATTTGATTATGAACAGCTCAATTCTGCAGCACAGAAAAGATGCTTTTGAGTGACTTGAGCTTGAATTCAAGACAAGCCATCTTGATTGTATGTTTGCATTCATGAACTCTTCATTAAAGTGCATCTTTTCTCAGGACGACTCGTGACATTCAATCCCAACATCAAACAGATCCCGTCCTATAAGGTAACATGGAAGGCAAAGGCGTGTTTTTCTATAGTATGAAATTTCAGATCACTCTTCTGCCCGTCTCTTTAAACCCACTCCAGCTGCACAAACATCTCTCCCCGTCTGACCCGCTGCCAGTAAAAATCCATCTGTTCAGTTAGGGTGTCAAACCTGCAGCCGACATCAGATGCCATAAATGAGAGTCCCCGCGAGGGCCGTGATTCTGACAATAACAGGTATGTTGAGAAGTTTCACAGGGCGGCTGAGAGCTTTTGAATTTAACCAGAACACTGTGTGCTGAACCGCCCCGAACCCAACAAAGTGTGAAATAACCCACAGAGACATTTCTTTGCTCAGAGTTTCATCGTTTCATTTTCATCACTGAAGAAAAAAAAAAAAGGTCTGGATTTACTTTAAAATTTCACAAATAATTACAAAGAAATGGAAAATCACACATTAAATTAAACAATGAAGTAGAATGACTGAAAGAGTATCTATCTATCTATCTATCTATCTATCTATCTATCTATCTATCTATCTGTTGTTCTATCTATCTATCTATCTATCTATCCATCCATCCATCATCCATCCATCCATCCATCCATCCATCCATCCATCTATCTATCATCTATCTATCTATCTATCTATCTATCTATCTATCTATCTATCTATCTATCGTTCTCTCATTCTATTATTTTATTGTAGATCTTTTTCTTGTATGAGAAACCAGCAACGTCACACATTTTTTTGAGGAACATCCATTAAGACCATCCATTTGTTTTTGCTGTTTTTCAGTATCAGTTCTCTCTGTATGCATTTCTCATTGTTATTATCTTTTTTTTTTTTGGAAAGTCATTATTCTGAGTATTTCTTTGACTGAATGGCGATCTCATTCTGCCAATGTATTGATTCCTTCTTGTTTAGCTCCTTGATGCAACATTAGGTCAACTGCAAAGATTTATATTTTCATAACAGTTTGCAAAGAGTAAGAACATGTTCAAATGCTTCTCTGAAAGCTCTATTGTGTTAGTGAAATCTTCACTCCTCCACAACCTCGAGCCCTCTATTCTGCGGTCGCCAGCAGCTTCACAAGCCCCATTGTGTGGCAATGTACATTGCATACTGTACCGGCTGTGTTGCAACAATCGTCTGCATTGTGTTTGCTTCTCTTAGAGAGCAGTGTAGGCAACACTGAGAATACTGTACACACTGAGACGCATTAGCAGCGATTTCTTCAGATATAAAGGCATGCAGACATCGCAATTTACTTCGTCTGATTCATAGAAACATGTGCAAGTTTTTATTTACCCTATTTAGTTTCCTGGTCTTATTGTGAGCGATTTATCAGTGCATGTTATTCTAAAGAAAAGCATTGTCTTCATAGACTTTCATGAAATAAGATCTTCTGAAACTCTCTTTTTCAGTTTGATCTTATACTGAAACAATTGAGATTTTGATTATTTGTGATTTTTATTTCCTCTTGCAGAGCGGTTAGATGCAGTGAATGTTTTTGTGCTCTATGTGGTTAAAAGGTGGGATATTTTAATTTTTAATCTCTTTATTTTAATCTTAAAAAGGGAATGTGTGGGAAAAAAGCCGTCAGGTGTGTTGAGGAATGTCAGGCGTGGTCCTGTTGAGGAAACTCAAAGATATGTTCATTTCCCACTGTGCCAACCGGCATGAATGAACTCGTTGCAAAGCCACAAATATGCAGTAAATAGCTTTTCTGTTGAGGTTTCCTCTGCTCATTCACTCCCTTACAGGCAAAAGATAAAACATTCTGATTAATAACTTAAAATGTAACAAAAAATAAAACATGAACATGGGCGAATCTGCCCTATTTCCACCTCAGAAAGAAAAAGCATTTCAAAAAGGCCAACTATTATTAATATTTATTTTTTTTGCAATGTGACATTATTTATGATGATTAAAAACTCAGTCATCACTGATTACATTCTTATTATTGTGTGCAAAAAATGTACATTTATAAAGCCAAAATTAAGTATGCATCCTATTTGTCATACTAAATTTAATTTATGCTGATTAAAAGTACATTATGTCTGAACAGTCTTTTACAGTAATGAGAAATGGGGTGAAAATGTGATGTTTGTTTGGGTAGTTTTTGTGTTACCCAGATCCTGAGTCAGATGTAACAACCCAGTGTTTGGACAGTTTATCCTGGGTCAGTCGTAATAACCCAGCGTTTGGGTAGTTTTTGTGTTACCCAAATCCTGGGTCAGACGTAACAACCCAGTGTTTGGACAGTTTATCCTGGGTCAGACGTAACAACCCAGTGTTTGAGTAGATTTGTGTTATGCAGATCCTGGGTCAGACGTAATAACCCAGCGTTTGGGTAGTTTTTGTGTTACCCAAATCCTGGGTCAGACGTAACAACCCAGTGTTTGGACAGTTTATCCTGGGTCAGACGTAACAACCCAGTGTTTGAGTAGATTTGTGTTATGCAGATCCTGGGTCAGACGTAATAACCCAGCGTTTGGGTAGTTTTTGTGTTACCCAAATCCTGGGTCAGACGTAACAACCCAGTGTATGGACAGTTTATCCTGGGTCAGACGTAACAACCCAGTGTTTGGGTATATTTGTGTTTCGCAGATCCTGGGTCAGACGTAATAACCCAGCGTTTGGGTAGTTTTTGTGTTACCCAAATCCTGGGTCAGAAGTAACAACCCAGTGTTTGGACAGTTATCCTGGGTCAGTCGTAATAACCCAGCATTTGGGTAGTTTTTGTGTTACCCAAATCCTGGGTCAGACGTTACAACCCAGTGTTCGTGTAGATTTGTGTTTCGCAGATCCTGGGTCAGACGTAATAACCCAGCGTTTGGGTAGTTTTTGTGTTACCCAAATCCTGGGTCAGAAGTAACAACCCAGTGTTTGGACAGTTTATCCTGGGTCAGTCGTAATAACCCAGCATTTGGGTAGTTTTTGTGTTACCCAAATCCTAGGTCAGACGTTACAACCCAGTGTTCGTGTAGATTTGTGTTACACAGATCCTGGGTCAGACATAACAACCCAGTGTTTGGATAGATTTGTGTTACGCAGATCCTGGGTCAGACGTAATAACCCAGCGTTTGGACAGTTTATCCTGGGTCAGACGTAACAACCCAGTGTTTGAGTAGATTTGTGTTATGCAGATCCTGGGTCAGACGTAATAACCCAGCGTATGGGTAGTTTTTGTGTTACCCAAATCCTGGGTCAGACGTAACAACCCAGTGTTTGGACAGTTTATCCTGGGTCAGACGTAACAACCCAGTGTTTGGATAGATTTGTGTTACGCAGATCCTGGGTCAGACGTAACAACCTAGTGTTTGGGTATATTTGTGTTACGCAGATCCTGGGTCAGACGTAACAACCCAGTGTTTGGACAGTTTATCCTGGGTCAGTCGTAATAACCCAGCATTTGGGTAGTTTTTGTGTTACCCAAATCCTGGGTCAGACGTAACAACCCAGTGTTTGGGTAGATTTGTGTTACGCAGATCCTGGGTCAGACATAACAACCCAGTGTTTGGATAGATTTGTGTTACGCAGATCCTGGGTCAGACGTAACAACCCAGTGTTTGGACAGTTTATCCTGGGTCAGTCGTAATAACCCAGCATTTGGGTAGTTTTTGTGTTACCCAAATCCTGGGTCAGACGTAACAACCCAGTGTTTGGGTAGATTTGTGTTACGCAGATCCTGGGTCAGACGTAATAACCCAGCGTTTGGGTAGTTTTTTTGTTACCCAGCTCCTGGGTCAGACGTAACAACCCAGTGTTTGGACAGTTTATCCTGGGTCAGACGTAACAACCCAGTGTTTGAGTAGATTTGTGTTATGCAGATCCTGGGTCAGACGTAATAACCCAGCGTTTGGGTAGTTTTTGTGTTACCCAAATCCTGGGTCAGACATAACAACCCAGTGTTTGGACAGTTTATCCTGGGTCAGACGTAACAACCCAGTGTTTGGATAGATTTGTGTTACGCAGATCCTGGGTCAGACGTAACAACCTAGTGTTTGGGTATATTTGTGTTTCGCAGATCCTGGGTCAGACGTAATAACCCAGCGTTTGGGTAGTTTTTGTGTTACCCAAATCCTGGGTCAGAAGTAATAACCCAGTGTTTGGACAGTTTATCCTGGGTCAGTCGTAATAACCCAGCATTTGGGTAGTTTTTGTGTTACCCAAATCCTGGGTCAGACGTAACAACCCAGTGTTCGTGTAGATTTGTGTTACACAGATCCTGGGTCAGACATAACAACCCAGTGTTTGGATAGATTTGTGTTACGCAGATCCTGGGTCAGACGTAACAACCCAGTGTTTGGGTAGATTTGTGTTACGCAGATCCTGGGTCAGACGTAACAACCCAGTGTTTGGGTAAATTTGTGTTACGCAGATCCTGGGTCAGACGTAATAACCCAGCGTTTGGGTAGTTTTTGTGTTACCCAAATCCTGGGTCAGAAGTAACAACCCAGTGTTTGGACAGTTTATCCTGGGTCAGTCGTAATAACCCAGCATTTGGGTAGTTTTTGTGTTACCCAAATCCTGGGTCAGACGTAACAACCCAGTGTTCGTGTAGATTTGTGTTACACAGATCCTGGGTCAGACATAACAACCCAGTATTTGGATAGATTTGTGTTACACAGATCCTGGGTCAGACGTAACAACCCAGTGTTTGGGTAGATTTGTGTTACGCAGATCCTGGGTCAGACGTAACAACCCAGTGTTTGGGTAAATTTGTGTTACGCAGATCCTGGGTCAGACGTAACAACCCAGTGTTTGGATAGATTTGTGTTACGTAGATCCTGGGTCAGACGTAACAACCCAGTGTTTGGGTAGTTTTTGTGTTACCCAGCTCCTGAGTCAGACGTAACAACCCAGTGATTGGGTAGTTTTTTTGTTACCCAGCTCCTGGGTCAGACGTAATAACCCAGTGTTTGGACAGTTTATCCTGGGTCAGACGTAATAACCCAGTGTTTGGGTAGCTTATCCTGGGTCAGACGTAATAACCCAGAGTTTGGGTAGTTTATCCTAGGTCAGACGTAACAACCCAGTGTTTGGGTAGTTTTTTTGTTACCCAGCTCCTGGGTCAGATGTAATAACCCAGTGTTTGGACAGTTTATCCTGTTTCAGATGTAATAACCCAGTGTTTGGGTAGTTTATCCTGGGTCAGACGTAATAACCCAGTGTTTGGGTAGTTTATCCTGGGTCAGACGTAACAACCCAGTGTTTGGGTAGTTTATCCTGGGTCAGACGTAATAACCCAGTGTTTGGGTAGTTTTTTTGTTACCCAGCTCCTGGGTCAGACGTAATAACCCAGTGTTTGGACAGTTTATCCTGTTTCAGACGTAACAACCCAGTGTTTGGACAGTTTATCCTGGGTCAGACGTAACAACCCAGTGTTTGAGTAGATTTGTGTTATGCAGATCCTGGGTCAGACGTAATAACCCAGCGTTTGGGTAGTTTTTGTGTTACCCAAATCCTGGGTCAGACGTAACAACCCAGTGTTTGGACAGTTTATCCTGGGTCAGACGTAACAACCCAGTGTTTGGATAGATTTGTGTTACGCAGATCCTGGGTCAGACGTAACAACCTAGTGTTTGGGTATATTTGTGTTTCGCAGATCCTGGGTCAGACGTAATAACCCAGCGTTTGGGTAGTTTTTGTGTTACCCAAATCCTGGGTCAGAAGTAATAACCCAGTGTTTGGACAGTTTATCCTGGGTCAGTCGTAATAACCCAGCATTTGGGTAGTTTTTGTGTTACCCAAATCCTGGGTCAGACGTAACAACCCAGTGTTCGTGTAGATTTGTGTTACACAGATCCTGGGTCAGACATAACAACCCAGTGTTTGGATAGATTTGTGTTACGCAGATCCTGGGTCAGACGTAACAACCCAGTGTTTGGGTAGATTTGTGTTACGCAGATCCTGGGTCAGACGTAACAACCCAGTGTTTGGGTAAATTTGTGTTACGCAGATCCTGGGTCAGACGTAATAACCCAGCGTTTGGGTAGTTTTTGTGTTACCCAAATCCTGGGTCAGAAGTAACAACCCAGTGTTTGGACAGTTTATCCTGGGTCAGTCGTAATAACCCAGCATTTGGGTAGTTTTTGTGTTACCCAAATCCTGGGTCAGACGTAACAACCCAGTGTTCGTGTAGATTTGTGTTACACAGATCCTGGGTCAGACATAACAACCCAGTATTTGGATAGATTTGTGTTACACAGATCCTGGGTCAGACGTAACAACCCAGTGTTTGGGTAGATTTGTGTTACGCAGATCCTGGGTCAGACGTAACAACCCAGTGTTTGGGTAAATTTGTGTTACGCAGATCCTGGGTCAGACGTAACAACCCAGTGTTTGGATAGATTTGTGTTACGCAGATCCTGGGTCAGACGTAACAACCCAGTGTTTGGGTAGTTTTTGTGTTACCCAGCTCCTGAGTCAGACGTAACAACCCAGTGATTGGGTAGTTTTTTTGTTACCCAGCTCCTGGGTCAGACGTAATAACCCAGTGTTTGGACAGTTTATCCTGGGTCAGACGTAATAACCCAGTGTTTGGGTAGCTTATCCTGGGTCAGACGTAATAACCCAGAGTTTGGGTAGTTTATCCTAGGTCAGACGTAATAACCCAGTGTTTGGGTAGTTTTTTTGTTACCCAGCTCCTGGGTCAGATGTAATAACCCAGTGTTTGGACAGTTTATCCTGTTTCAGATGTAATAACCCAGTGTTTGGGTAGTTTATCCTGGGTCAGACGTAATAACCCAGTGTTTGGGTAGTTTATCCTGGGTCAGACGTAACAACCCAGTGTTTGGGTAGTTTATCCTGGGTCAGACGTAATAACCCAGTGTTTGGGTAGTTTTTTTGTTACCCAGCTCCTGGGTCAGACGTAATAACCCAGTGTTTGGACAGTTTATCCTGTTTCAGATGTAATAACCCAGTGTTTGGGTAGTTTATCCTGGGTCAGACGTAATAACCCAGTGTTTGGGTAGTTTATCCTGGGTCAGATGTAATAACCCAGTGTTTGGGTAGTTTATCCTGGGTCAGATGTAATAACCCAGTGTTTGGACAGTTTATCCTGGGTCAGACGTAATAACCCAGTGTTTGGGTAGTTTATCCTGGGTCAGATGTAATAACCCAGTGTTTGGGTAGTTTATCCTGGGTCAGATGTAATAACCCAGTGTTTGGACAGTTTATCCTGGGTCAGACGTAATAACCCAGTGTTTGGGTAGTTTATCCTGGGTCAGATGTAATAACCCAGTGTTTGGGTAGTTTATCCTGGGTCAGACGTAATAACCCAGTGTTTGGGTAGTTTATCCTGGGTCAGACGTAACAACCCAGTGTTTGGGTAGTTTATCCTGGGTCAGACGTAATAACCCAGTGTTTGGGTAGTTTTTTTGTTACCCAGCTCCTGGGTCAGACGTAATAACCCAGTGTTTGGACAGTTTATCCTGTTTCAGATGTAATAACCCAGTGTTTGGGTAGTTTATCCTGGGTCAGACGTAATAACCCAGTGTTTGGGTAGTTTATCCTGGGTCAGATGTAATAACCCAGTGTTTGGGTAGTTTATCCTGGGTCAGATGTAATAACCCAGTGTTTGGACAGTTTATCCTGGGTCAGACGTAATAACCCAGTGTTTGGGTAGTTTATCCTGGGTCAGATGTAATAACCCAGTGTTTGGGTAGTTTATCCTGGGTCAGATGTAATAACCCAGTGTTTGGACAGTTTATCCTGGGTCAGACGTAATAACCCAGTGTTTGGGTAGTTTATCCTGGGTCAGATGTAATAACCCAGTGTTTGGACAGTTTATCCTGGGTCAGACGTAATAACCCAGTGTTTGGGTAGTTTATCCTGGGTCAGACGTAATAACCCAGTGTTTGGGTAGTTTATCCTGGGTCAGAGGTAACAAACCAGTGCTTGGACAGTTTATCCTGGGTCAGACGTAACAACCGAGTGTTTGGGTAGTTTTTGTGTTACTCAGTTCCTGGGTAAGACGTAACAACCTGCGGAAGTGATACTATTATCTCATTTCACAGATAGTTTGTTTCTGTACTGTTTCTATATAAAAATGTTGATACAGTGTAAAGTATATGCTTGTTGTACAGGCAGAATGTGGCGTCTGGTCGGTGTTGTATTTGTCCTGCCCCTCCCCCACTGTGATTGAATGGCACAAAGTGACAGTGATGAGCGCAGTGTTTTACTCAAAGATTCTTCAACTCGAATCGACCGGTAAAAAACAGAGCGCTTGAGCATGAAAAAGACGCACCTGACGTTTAAAAAACATGACGTTCCCACTGAAAACAATTGGAAAAGTATGCTAGCCGCTGGAAAAAACGCTTTGGTGGACACAAGGCCTAAGGAGACATTCACACAGAATGCGTCATTGCGTCTAACGTAAATAATAGAAACAGGCAAACAGCAGTGTAACGGTCATACACGTCCATCTAGCATGATGGAACAATGGAAAAGTAGCACATTGGAACGGCCCTTAAGTTATTAAAATGTTCTTTCTGAATGTTCTCTGAAACCTCCAGTTTTTTAAATGTTTTTAAAATGTTTTTCCTTTGTTACACAAATGCTAAGCAAACATTCCATTTTTATCATTCTTCAAACATTATGTGAATGTTACTTTTGAATATTTTCTGAACATTCCAAAACAAGTAATAACATTTAAAAAATGTTAGATGAATGTCCAACTAAAACATTTCAGGAAATAAATATTCCATGAACAATGTATCAATTACGTTTTTGTGCTAACGTTTGGAGAACATTATTAAAGACCAGATAACATTGAACTATGAACGTTCTGAGAACATTCCCTGTTAGCTGGGATGGTCCAAAAATAGGCTTTGTTTTTTATGCAAAATATAAATTCTTGATTTTTTCTTTAGATATTTTGTGGTGAAATTTGAAACTGCATCAACCACAAGAAGCTGCATTCAAATAAAAAAACTGTGAGACTGTGTGATTGCACATGTGATTCTGAGGTAATGTGATATGAGATCTCTTAATGAAACCCTCTGACTCCTGTCATTATAGCTGAATTTATACTGAATCAAATTTCTCTGAATTGAAGACTGTTGGTTAGACACGTCATGCATTATCCCTAAAAGCATCTCAGCTCTGCATGTGGATCCATTCAAGACAGATAAATCAGAATCCGTCGCTGACTGACATGTTCTCAACAGATTCAGACATGGACAATCACAGTACATGGAAACTGGGGCAAATGTGTGATGTGTCCGTGTAATGTAGGGCAGTTGGACACCCGGATATGAAGGATGTTGGAGTTGCCAGCAGATGGATGTTAAATAATCGGGTGTGATTCATTATCTTCATATGTTGTTTGCCATGTCTTGAGAAATAACATGGGAAAGCAGTAACCTCATTTTTTGTTTCCTGTGACATGCATAATGAACTGAATGGATTATTATTACATTTATGCATACACAGATATTATTGCACTTCATGTTTATGGTGTAAAGTTGTGGCTTAGATCCCTCAGACTGAAATATATGTTGACTTCATGTTGGAATGAAAGTCATGAACCACACAAACACAATGTAGTAACATGTCTCGAAGTATTTGAGGTTTGTGATGACATTGTGGAAAACATGCCATAAGCAATAGCTCATAACCACTTATTGTAATCTACCAATTGTGCATCCATTGTCCACACCTAAGGATGTAATTGTGATCCAGAGAATCCAGAGATTATATCTAATTATATCAGCGGCACTTAAGAGGAACTTGATTAAGATAATTAGCACAGAACATTTTCATTATAAGAATGCTGTCTAATACTTTACGGATTTGCACACTATACTCACAGTTTGTGCCAAGACATTTAGCCAGATTTTCTAAGCATTTTTGTTATTTTTTGTACATTTAGTAAACCTGAAGAAAGGATTTATATATATTTTTTAGTTTCTAGTAGTTTCTAAATATCTTCATCTTCTCTTGCGTGAACATGACTATTATATTATATGATATTATATTATATTATATTATTAATTATTTAATTTTTGTCTTTAAAATCCCCAAAAAGTCGATTGTGTCCCTTTCTTTACAATGCTGAAGCATCATTTATATTATATTATATTATATTATATTATATTATATTATATTACTAATGATAATAATAAATAAAAACACTAATATATATTATTATTCAAATCATGTATAAACATCATTATTTTAATGTATTATTATTATTATTATTATTAATCACATTTTAAAATATGAATTTTATTACATTACTTTTATTTTATTACTTTATTACTCAGAGATCCAGTCATGTGTGCTGAAGGCCTGTGTAAAAGCTAAAAAGATAATTGCTATGGTCAATATCAGTGGCTATGTACGTGTTATGTAACTGTAAAAGTGTTAGTTTGTGAATTCAGCCTATTAAGTAATCTGGCATTGACTCAGAGAAGACAAAATGGCCTACATTTCAAAGTGACAGATGATGCTAGAAAGAGACTCCAGGCGGCCAACTGTGAGGCTATACTGATCTTGGACAACAAACGCGTCTCTGTTCCTCGAATCTTTCCTTGTCAAGGCCAAGAGAGACAACAAACCAGCTGGCTCGATACAAAGATGAAAAAAACGAAAGCTGAATCTTGACATGGTAACTGTGTGACATAAAGGCCCAAATGTCCTCCCTTTCTCTTCTTCTTTTTCATTTCTTCCTATACTTTGTTCTGTAAATAAAAATGCATTTGCACCATAGATGGTTGCCATAGGGCTTCTGTTATTCCAAGATGAATAACAGTTAATGTTTCTTTAACTTTGAAATAGCTAGTTTTGTT
The DNA here is from genome assembly GCF_018812025.1 of Megalobrama amblycephala. Classification (NCBI taxonomy): domain Eukaryota; kingdom Metazoa; phylum Chordata; class Actinopteri; order Cypriniformes; family Xenocyprididae; genus Megalobrama; species Megalobrama amblycephala. The sequence continues at coordinate 60,580,325 of NC_063045.1, forward strand.
CCTAACCAATTCATAGTAAAACCATGGACACACTACATCCACCATGTTGTTACTGTCATGAGACTCATACAAAAGCTTCCTGAAGCAGTGTTTTGAAATCGGCCATCACTATATAAGTCGTTATTTTGTTTTTTTTGGCGCACCAAAAATATTCTCGACACTTTATAATATTAATATTGAACCACTGTACTCACATGAACTGATTTAAATATGTTTTTAGTACATTAATGGATCTTGAGAGAGGAAATGTCATTGCTCCCTTTGCAGGCCTCACTGAGCCATCGGATTTCATCAAAAATATCTTAATTTTGAAGATGAACGAAGGTCTTATGTGTGTGGAACGGCATGAAGGTGAGTAATAAATGTCATTATTTTCATTTTTGGGTGAACTAACCCTTTAAGATTCTTCTCAGATTCGGGTATCTTTGGTTTTCCATCATACTTAAAGAACGAAAGTATATTAAAAGATATTGTGAGCCAGCTGTGTCTATTCTGCAGGTGTTCAATTAATTCTGAAAACCTTCTATGAGCTATTCATTCATCTTTAGTGTACCCTATTTATCCTTAAATTATGACTAATTATAACAACTGAGTTAATTAGTGCATGATCAAAAGACTTACAAAATTGGTGTTTGTCACAATAAAGGTGTAAAGCTTCATTATTTCTTTGGGTTGTGACCTAAAAGCGTGCCACAGGTCTGTTCCGATTGCAAATAGCTGAAATAATGAAATGCAAATAATATAGTAAAGCAATTCATCAATCAGATCAAGTATTTTTAAGCAATGCATTATAGAGAACAAAATCAAGTCAATGACAAGTAGGTGGTGAAAACAACACTCTTTTCATGTTTTTCTTCCCTTTTGTAAGCATAATGTGTGTTTTTGAAGTGGCTTCACCCTGGAGGTTTACATAATAGACTGCTTTGGCACTCAGACGCAGGGACAATTGGGGTAATTGTGCTTCAAAAAAGAAACAAAATACAACACCTCCACGATATTATTCATCTTTAATCTTTATACAAACATCAAGACAAGACAAATGCCGATTGCGGTTTTGCCACTGGCCTTGCATAATGAGTTCATCTCATCTCCCATGATGCCCTGGGAGATTGACGCAAAAGGACAAAGCGAACAATTAAATAACATGTGTTCTTGAAACATCACTCATGAACACTGACATAATTCTAAGGTCATCTTTATTAAATAAATAAATAGTGGGTCTGTCTGGTAATAAGTTATGTCCATGGCATTGCAGAGCGTGCGCACAGTGAAACGCAGCCGGTTCTTCCCGCCTTCCGGAACAGCGACGCACAGATAGGAGGAACCGGCCACGCAGAACTACAGCATCGGATCATTTCACTCTGGAGCCCGTGTCCTTAAGCAGGAATGTTTTCACAGTTAAACGAAATCTGCTCTCAAGAGAGCTACATCCAACCACCCTGCCTTGCTAAAGCCTCCTTTCCTCAAAGTTAACTCTTTCCCCGCCACTGACGAGTTTTTCCGGCAAACTGGGTTTTTACTGTTATACTGTAGGGGGCGCTGTTACGCCTTCTGAAATAGTACAGCATCTCCAAATCCAAAAACAAGCGAAGAAGATGATCTGCATAAACCAGAAGGAGAAGTAAGCTACACTCTAAAAAAATGTGGGGTTGTTTTAACCCATGTTTGGGTCAGATATGGACAAACCCAACCATTGGTTTAAAGGGGTCCTTGATTATGATTTGACTTTTTTAACTTTAGTTAGTGTGTAATGTTGCTGTTTGATCATAAACAACATCTGCAAAGTTACGACACTCAAAGTTCAATGCAAAGGGAGATATTTTCTGTTACAGAATTTTGGCTGCGTGAGATTCTCCAGCTTTGTTGATGTTCAACTGTTAAAGCTCCGCCCTCTTCTGGAAAGGGGGGCGGGAGCAGCAGCTCATTTGCATTTAAAGGGACACACACAAAAATGGTGTGTTTTTGCTCACACCTAAATAGGGGCAAATTTGACAAGCTATAATAAATGATTTTGAGCTGAAACTTCACAGACACATTCTGGAGACACCAGAGACTTATATTACATCTTGTGAAAGGGGCATTATAGGTCCCCTTTAAATTTCACCCAACGGTTGGGCTTGTCCATATTTGGCCCAAACATAGGTTGAAACAACCTCGCATTTTTTAGAGTGCAACGTGATCATCAATCATTCAACAGCAGAGGCGCTGGTTGGCAACTTTCGTAGTAAACGCTGGCAGGGAAAGAGTTAACATCTCCGTTTGGCTTCAACAAAGCAAGATTTCTGCATTTAAAAAAAGATAAACACCTAATTGAGATATAATTGTCTTGATTTCATCATCGTCTCTGGTTCCAGCCCAGCTCAGTTCAGTCCATTAGTAAAACTCATAATCCAATGCATCTCCTCCCATCTTCAACACTCTCCCGTCCAACCATAAGTACTCCACATTCTGGTCTTTTCAAAGTATCCCAGTCTTCGTGCGCTCGTATCGTTCAGTTGCATCTCTGCAACAGCATGTTAAGTGCATAGTCCATGCGGCTGCGAAGGTCCGCCGAGCATCCAGACACGAGCAGGGTGCTGAGCCGCAGCGTGGTAGACACACGGTCCTCGTTGATGTACGTCAATAGATATTCTTCGCTCTGATTGCACAGGATGATCTTGGTGTGATCGTGGTAGAAGTTGACCTGTGGGAATAGAACGTGTTAGAACGTCTTAATAGAATAGAACGTGTTACTTAGTAGGTGGCAGCAAATTGTCTTAATGAGTGAGTCATCCAGTCAAACGATTCATTCAAAACGGTTGATTCATTCATGGACAAAGTGAGTGTTTAGAATAGAACGTGTTTAGCATCCAAGTCAATGTTATGTAGATGTTTTTGCATTCTAGCAGAGCAAATGTGACGTTTTACCTGGAAAGTGCCATCGTTGAAGAGCATCATGAGTGCTCGGTCAGATTTGAGCCACTGAAGAAGGTACAATCTGGGTTTGCCTGCATCAGTTAAGTTGGGTAAATCACCTCCCTGTTGAGGAACAGCAAACGATAATCAGAAAACCTGATGCTTATTATTGATAGACTTCCAATGCAACCCATTTCCACCAAGCGAGGACACTTACATCCATCAGATTCTCCTCCATGTAGTGGGCGAAGTATTTTAAGATGGTGACCTGACCGACAAACTGCTCTGGGGCTTCGGTAGTGGGGAAGACCGAACATTGTCCCAGCTCTGCATAGTAATGCACCGTCCTGGAGGACAGAAAGACCTGTTAGTCTTCATGATTTTGATCAGCAAACGAGCTACAAAGACATTTGAGATCGTCAACGTACTTTTTGTCCGACAGCAGGCTCATGTGAGTGCCGTTGTTGAAGAGAACGCCAACTGTGTGATCTGACAACTGGTAGCCAAAGCCGTACTTGTTGGAATAGTCCACCCACTTAGTCACCCACTGGAAGCTGCTGTTCATGCTCTCCTTTGGAATATTATTAGCTGTAAATGAGAGATTAAAAATAGGTTATTAAAAGTGAGAATTATGGAATAAATGTTAATTTTTTATCTTACAATATGTATTATTTTTAAACACATTTTAATTTACTTTATTATAAAGAACGGGTTATTAAAAGTGACTTTGCATTTGTGAATCAGATCATGTTAGATGCTCTGATACGCACCTTCCGGCATGTTCTCCAGACAGCCTCTCAGTACTCGGGCGACGGTGTCCGCAACGCTTCCCATTGTGCTGTCCTCAAGACCTGCGGACACAAAAAGCACCAAAACCCATTAGATACGGCTCTGAAACATCCATTAACATCCTCACTGATCTGAAAGTGCAGTCTCTTACATTCGCTGCTGCTACTGCAGCTCCCTAGAGTTCCCCGCACTATCATTCGAATGCTGTCTCTAATGTGCTGCTTGCTGCTGGAGTCCTTTGCCACCGGGACAGCTGCTTTTCCAGCAGTTGTGATGGAGGGCTTAGTGTCCTGTGGGAAATGTAGGAAGGAATGTGGGGTTAGGTTACAATCTTAAACTTTCTGCACATCGATGAGAAGGATGAGGACGAAGGAGCTCACCTCAAGGGTTTGTCTGCAGGGTTGGGGGCTGACTGACGTTTTCCGAAGGTCAAGGCATAGTTTGTTTATGTCTTCCTCTTCCTTGGTTGGTTTATCTACAAGAAGCAAGCGAGTTTATCAGTCTAATTATGTAATTTGGGTAATCCACAAATGGTTTGCTGTAAACTAGGGTTGAAAGTGCTTACTTTGAGTCTCCAAGTACTTTGCTTTGTCCTTCTTTCCACCAAACAGGGCGGCTGCAGCTTTCTTGAAGAAGCTCTTGGCAGGGCTTGTGTGGTGAAGGTCTGGGGCTGCGTGGCAGCAGTTAGCAGACAGTCTGTCTGGTGTGAAACCCTGATATGAGAGGGGGAAAAAAACAAGCTCAAAGCCACTGAATACTTGAATACACTGAATTGGATCTGATTGAAGACGTTTCGTTTGCACAAAGAGACACACACCTGGCAGAAAAAGTCGTGGCGTAGAATATCATCGAGTTGTGGCCTATCCACAGGGTTTTTGGTGAGCATACTGCTGATGAGATGCTTGGCCTGGGGCGTCAAAGACGACGGCATGGAGTATCGCGCTTCCCGAATGCACCGGTACGTTTCTTTAAGGTTTGTGGTCTCAAACGGAGGTCTTCCCAAAAGCATGGTATACCTGTTGGGACACAAATTATCCATCATAAATAAACTTCTCCATGAGATTTACATGAAATCCAAGAGAAACATCCTTGCAATTTAAGAAAAAAAGACATTGTATGCAATGTGACTGAAATTACTTAGTAGGTGGCAGCAATGAGTGAGTCATCCAGTCAAACGATTCATTCAAAACGGTTGATTCATTCATGGACAAAGTGAGTGTTTTTATTAGTGAGTCGTTGAATCATTTATTAGGATTTAGGTGTTTGACTGATTATCGGCCCCGATATTAAGCATTTTTATGGTTATCGGTATTGGTCATTTTCAAAACTGATTTGCAGATTAAATAATTTAATTTCCACCTCTGTCGGAACAGCATTTAAGCAAGTTTTTGTCAGAGCCCTTGTTATTCTTTAATTTTTTTGTACATAAATTCTCATTTTTACACCAAATATATAAATATATATATATATATATCGGTTAAAAATATTGGTTATCTGTCTAGCTGATCTGTAATAATCGGCATCGGCCCTGAAAAACACTTTTTTTAAAATTATCGGCGCCAATATATATATTTTTTTTTTTTATAGTTATCGGTATCGGTCATTTTCAAAACCGATTTTTCTGAATAAATAATTGAATTTTGAAATGCACTATTTGACTCTGATGCAGACACCTGTCGAATCAGCATTTAAAGCAAGTTTTTGTCAGAGCCCTTGTTATTCTTAATTTTTTTTTTACATTAATTTTCATTTTTACACCAAATATAAATATATATATATTATATATTGGTTAAAAATATCGGTTATCTGTCTAGTTGATCTGTAATAATCAGCATCGGCCCTAAAAAACACTTTTTTTAAATTATCGGTGCTGATATTAAAAAATGTTATGGTTATCGGTATCATCATTTTCAAAACCAATTTGCCGATAAAATAATTTAAATTTGAAATGCACTACTTTTTGACCACAAATGCTCATCTTACATTAGCTCTGCGATGCGCCAAACATTACGTAATCACATTGGACTCTGACGTTAGAGACTACAGTCTTTAGCCTCTTTGTTAGAGCGCCCGTCTCCCATGCCAGCGACCCGGGTTCGAGTCCTGCTTAGAACGGGCGGTTCGAACAGGAGGAGGTAACATGAAGAAAGAAAGACATGAACATCTTGGATGACATGGATGGGGGTGAGTAAATTATCAGGAAATTTTAATTCTGGAGTGAACTAAAATTTTTTTGCCCCATATCATGTATTTTGGGGGCATTTTTATTAATTTGGCTGGCATTTTTGCCCTGAGCCCCAGTTAATTTTCAAGTGGTTTACTTACATCACACATCCGAGGGCCCAGACGTCAGATTCACAGCCGTGCCCTTGCTTGTTGAGGACTTCAGGCGACAGGTAGTTAGGTGTCCCGCATATTGTTCTTCTACGGTTCTCAACCGGCTCCAGCTTTGCAGCCAGACCAAAGTCTCCAACCTTGAGCTCCATTGACTCATTGATGAAAAAGTTACCTGGGAAAAGCAACAGAATCGGGTTACGAAGGTTCAAGGGGGTTTATGTATTATTTGAGATTGCATGCATGCTCTAGGCGCTTACCTAGTTTAAGGTCTCTGTGCAGAATTTCTTGCTCGTGGAGATACTTTAACCCCGAGACGATCTGTCTGAGGTAGTACCGAACCTCTGGTTCTGTCAGCACCTTTCGAGCCTTGAGAATATGTGCTAGTGACTGAAGAACGACAAAAATAAATACACCAGTCCAATAATATTTCCAACAAGACCTTGAAGAAGGACGTCAATAGTACTCACCCGTCTGCTGCAGTATTCGAGCAGGATGTAGATATTATCTTTGTCCTCGAAATGGTGGTAGAAGTGAACGATGTGTTTGTGATGCAGGGCTCTGTGCAATTCGATTTCTCTGTCGATCTGTCAATCAAACGGTTGCAAACTTAATAAGAGATTTGCAGCCAGCAGCAAATACGTGACAACAGGACAGCAAGTTACCTTTTCCCTTTGGTGAGGTTTGGAAACGCGCGTGTGTGGAATGATTTTGGCTGCATACATTTTGCCTGTGCTTAGATCTGTAAATTCATAGCATTTGGCAAAACCGCCCTGCAACAGAGAGAGAGAGAGAGAGAGAGAAAGGATGCATTATAAGACAATGACAAACTAGAGCATTACATATCAATGTATTCAATTGGTACAAATAGTTGCATGCATAATGCATAACTAATTTTATCAGTTTATAGAATTAAACAAATAATCAAACATGATGCACTTACAAAGTACTTTTGTATATCATGGTACTGTATAGCACTTTTTGAATAAGTCAAATGCAAAACATTTACCTTGCCCAAAACTTTTCCTCTACAGTAACATTTCCCAGTGGCTGAATCCGTGATGATGCGTGACATTTCTTGCGTGGCATGAGCATTATTATCCTCTACTTTCCCTCGTCTGCTCTCAGTGGCTCTGTGGTGTGTGTGTTCACACATCTTGCCGTTATTCACAGGCTGATGATGGTGATGATGATGGTGGTGGTGAGTTATAGTCCTGAGTATGTCCATGCTCGAGTCCCGACTGGGAAGAGTCATCACAGAGCTTCAGTCTTATACACGCGCGCGGTCGCTCCGCCCTCTTAGTTTATTTTCACGGGCGCGTCACGCGCGTTCACTGAGAGCGCTGGAATGAACACGCGCGTCTCAAATCAAAATGTTATGATTTGCGCTTTGACATATTGTAATATTTTATTACATTTAAACGAAATGTATAACTTTTAAATTGAAATAAAAATCTAAAATATAACTAAACATTTTAATTTATTATTATTATTATTTTGTGTTCAGAATTGAAAGTTTGTAACATTTTCAAAACACACTTTTTTTCTATTTTCTATGTATCTTACAATGTGTTTTCTGATTATTAACGCATATATTATTACGACATTTAACCTGTCCAAATATTCAATATGTTTTGTATCAAAAGCAGGACTTGCATGGACATGATTTAGAGACTGTATGTCACAGTAAAGATCTCTAGCGCCACCATGTGGTGGCTTTATAATAGTTTTACTACGGATTTAGATGTGTGGTGCATGCATGACTCATGCATGGTACTGACACCCTCCTGATACTGACGTACAGTCAACAGATTTATCATAAAAGTATGGGTTCAGATAGATAATAAGCATTTAACCTACATTCAAAATTCTAAATTATACCAATAAATTATGGGTTTAGATCATAGGCCAACTCATAATTGTTTTGCTTATCTAAATAGTGGCATGGCTAATGCAAACAGTATGTGTTGTGCATTCATCTTTATAACAACTTGTGTTCTTGTGAGATGAAGTGAACACTGCTCTTCTTTCTTTATTCAATGAAAGGCCATCAGTTCTCAGTCAAATTAAGGTGACACATTTCATACAACACGTTTGAAGAGATCTTTAGAAAGAGTGGGAGTGTGTTGATGCTGTTCTGAGAAGGCTGGTTTTCGAGTCCTGAAGTATAAATTGTTTACATGCTGAACTCAGTTATTTATAGTTAAATTCAACAGGTAAACATTTATATTTATTGCATGCAAACAAAGCAGATTCACAGCGCAGGCTGCTTAATGAAACACAAAACAGTATCAAATTGAAACCATATTCCAGTTGTCAAATGTAAAAAAAAAAGACCCTTCCTTTTTTTAAGTGACCACATGTGTTATGAATTATTCATCAGAGACTGCAGCAGAGTGTAAAGACTATGTGGAAGAGTGAGGAGCTCGTGATCGCAGGGAAATTGCATAAAAACAAAGAAGCTTTTACAACCACAAGCAATAGTGATAACAACATGTATGTAAATATGACAGACCTTATTGCTCATCCAAGACATGCAGGGTGAATGTGTGGGAGATTATGAAACACATGAAGATAAGATGTTTATGTATATATAATGTAATGAATAAACCAATAATCAGCACAATAATAAGCATCGTTAATGTAAGATAACATTTGCAAAACATGCTGCTTTCCTGAATTTTAATGTGACAGATATGAAGTGGGGTGCAAAAGTCTACGTCAGAGAGAAATCTGCGATCGCTTTTCATTACGACCTGAAAAAGCTTTTTAATAAGGATTTTTTTTGGGGGGGGGATTTTCATCAATAGTTTGAATTAGTTTTTATTTTTATACTTTCCATTTTCATTTTTAGCTAAAGTTTTAGTTTGTTTTTTTATTTTTTTGTCTGTATAATTTTTTATAAAATTTTTATTTTAGTGTTAGTTATTTTCAAGTTAAACTAAATGAAAATGAGAAATTTTGAAATAGCTAAATAAAATAATTTTATTAAGATTTTTTTTTTTAAAAAAATGTATCATTTACTTATTTTTAACTTGAAAATAGCTCAACTAAAATTGAAATAAAAATTTTATTTTAGCTATTTGAGTTCAAATAAATGATACATTTTGAAATAGCTGAAATAAAATGTCCTTTTTATTTAGATTTTTATGTCTATAATTTTATTTCAGTTTTAATTTAGTTATTTTCAAGTTAAACTAAATTAAAATGACAAATTCTGAAATATCTGAAATATAATGTTCTTTTTATTATGTGCATATAATTTTATTTAAGTTTTAGTTTAGCTATTTTCAACTTTAAATTAAAATGAGGAAGTTTGACTTGGCAACTGTCTGAAATAAATTCAGTTCATATATATATATATACACACATACATACATATATATGGGTCAAAGACATTTAGATGTCCGCAGTAATAAAAATTTACAAAAGTGATTTTATATACATAGAAAGCACATTACATGCAAGTAAAACGTTTACTTTAAGGGTTTCAAATAAGTTTTGGGAGAATAAAATGTCAAAATGTGGGTGAAATAATGTTCCATTGTCATTCAGTCTAACACATATTTATGTAAGAATGGAAACAACATACTTATTCTGACCGGTACGTATTAAAATATATAAAAGAATAAGTGAGCATACTAAATTTTATTGCATTTTAAATTAGTAAAAAAATTCTTGCTGACGAATGGGCAAAACCTAAGATAGTGGCAAAGTTTAAAATTGCAAAATTACAAGTAATTAGCATTTGGGGTAAAAGTAAAAGTCTTTAATATGGCATAAATAGATTTTTGTTGTTGTTGTAAAAATACATATATATATATATATATATATATATATATATATATATATATATGTAACAAGTATTTTCACTAGTGGTCTTTTAGAATATGTCCAATTTATGTCCAATAAAAGGCAAGAAATGACTGAAAACAATTTATTTAACATCACACATCCAATACTCTGTAAAAAGCTTTAGAAATGAATTGTTCTGCAGTCACACATCAGGACCACTGACCATAAGAGGGTGAATATTCTGATTTCTGAGTTGCATGTGGCATATTTGTCACATTTGAGAAGCGAGAGCAGTAGCTGTTCAGGCCTGTCGCTGGTGAGGAGAAGTTCTGGATGATTCTCTAGCAGTGTGAACATCATAAGCCCAGACCTGGTTCAGTCCAGATCCAGCAGTGCAGCTGTGAGGCCAGCGAGGAAAAGGGAAACGACACACAATGACTCTGGCATCCTCAGGAAGCTCCTTTAACAACTTCTCTTCCAGAACCCCCATCTGCCACATCAACAAATATAAATCACTGTTAAACATCTTCAGCCCTCATGCTAAGATGGTTTGGTAACATTTTACAGCATTAACTAATGCAATAGTTTGAGCATTTAATCATTTTGGTTATTAATGTCAGTTTCTATTAACATAATTAATGCTTCTTGAACTAAAAATGATTCAAAATTAACCTAAAAATAAAAAAATGCTATAAAATTAGTATTTGTTGGTTATGATATTTTATGCATTGTCTAGCATCAAACGCCATTTGAGCATAATAAACAACATTTATGGGACAGTTCATGCAAAGTCCCTTTAAGACAGTGTTATTCTATAGTCTTTGGTTCATCATGTCAGATTTTGTTGCTGATGTGAAATATGTAATTTAATTGTGAGTTCGGCAAGCAGTTTTTGAGATTTCAGGATTTTCCCATTTAAATAGATAGGACTTGGTCTTGGATGCCCGAAATAGCTGCCCGGAGGCGTTGCAAATATCAACAGACTTTCTTTGAAAGGGACTTTGCCACGACAAATAGACAGAAAATACATGACATGATCCTATAGCGCCCCCACATGGCGATCCAGCAACATACCACTGCAGGAGCCAGAAACACGGTCACGTTTCTGTATTTGGACAGATCAGTCTGGAATATAAAAGAGCTACAGTAAGGAAAGCTGTACTGTATCTTAATATAATTTGACTTAATGAAATATTTATGCATTAACTTTACCTTCCAGAAGTCTTTCTTGACAAAATGAATATCATTGCCACTCCACCATGCTTTACTCCTCGAATAGGCCAACAACATGGAGTTTATTTCAAACCCCGTGCACTGAAATCCCACAGACGAGGCTGCAAAAACCTGCATTTTTAATTCATGAGATGTTGCACGTTCATCTAGTGCGAGCTGACATTTTATCTTCATTTAAAAGTCAGCGAGACTTACCAAACGTCCGTCGCCTGATCCCAGGTCAGCCAGACGGCCTTTGCGTCCATCTAGAAGCTTGATAACATTTGCAGTTTGTTCTTTTGTTGAAGGTAAAAATGGCACCTGAGAACATCAGACCAGACCTTTTCAGCTTCCTTAGCGTCTCTCTATTAGAGAGAGAAATGTGTGGACAGTCAAAGCACCTTTAGTCTGAAAGGGACCCTCAGTCCAGGCATACAGAACGCGGCCCAGAGTCCGTAGACTCCAGCGAAGGCCGATCCGATCAGCAGGGTGACGTTGTGACTGCAGTGACGACTGAACCAGCTGCGCTGCTCCAGGATGACCTCGATACAGTCCTCCATACTGATGATAACAGACCCGCTGATCTGCCAAATATCATCATGGTCCAGCATATCAGGGCAAACATGTTTGCTGTTGTTGTTTAAACTTTGTTGTTCAAATTATTGGTCATAGGATGGAAATTAGAATTAAAATAACAGGATTATTCTAATACATCCGGGAATCACAGTCAAACAACAACATTTAAAATTGGGACCGCGATACTATAAATACTAATTTCAACAACTTTGTGTATGTCTTATAAATAGCAAAAAAATAAAAAATGTTTTAAAAGAATGGCCAATCTATATAATAATAATATAATACATAATTTCAGCAATTAAGATATTATAGTGATAATTTAATTTCAGCAACTTTATGTACATCGTATAAATAGCAAAAAATAAAAAATAATATATATATATATATATATATATATATATATATATATATATATATATATATATATATATAAGAATGACCAATCTATAATATAATATGATATAATATAATACAATATATAATTTCAGCAATTAAGATATTATAGTGATAATTTAATTTCAGTAACTTTATGTACATCTTATAAATAGCAAAAAATAGCAAAAAATAAAAAAAAATAATAATAATAATAATATATATATATATATATATATATATATATATATATATATATATATATATATATAATATATTAAATGACCAATCTATAATATAAAATAATATGCTATAATATAATATATAATTTCAGCAATTAAGATATAGTGATGATTTAATTTTAGCAACTTTATGTACATCTTATAAATAGCAAAAAAAAAAAAAAAAAAAAATATATATATATATATATAGAAGAATGACCAATCTATGATATAATATAATATAATATAATATAATATAATATAATATAATACAATATATAATTTCAGCAATTAAGATATTATAGTGATAATTTAATTTCAGCAACTTTATTTTATAAATAGCAAAAAATAAAAAACAGAATGCCAAATCTGTAAAATATAATTACAGCAATTAAGATGTATATAAAATTGCTGAATATATATTTAAATATCTTTGCAGTGTTGTTATTGTTAACTGTAATGTAAACTAAGGCAATTACAAATAGTTTTCGTTCATCGAAATTAAGCTTAAATAAAATTAAATATAAATATTACATGAAAAACAAAAATTATATATAATTAAATAATATAATTTTAAGTTGAATTAGCCTATAAAATTACTAAAGCTACTGCAAAAACAATAAAAACACCCCAAAACTAATAATAAAAATATAAAAATAAAAGTTAATTTTAAATTGTAATAAATACTATAAACAATACAAAAACAACATGTAGGCTAATTAGATCTCACTTCTCGAAACTATATCGGACATTAAACACTATTTATACATATTACTTAATGTTTCTGTATATTTATATATCATCCTTTTTTCTTTTTTTTTTTGCTTTTTCTGTAACTTCATTTTAACTAGTATTTTTGAGCTTGTACAACATATTATTTTGTACAGGAGTTAAATATATTTTCATTTGATTTGCTCTAGCTAAACAAACAAACAAACAAAAAAACCAATTGACTAAAATATCGGTTGATTGATTTATTGAGATGATATTTAACACTTACACATGAGCGGCCAGTAGAGGTCGCGCTTCTGCAACAATCCGGTGAAAATGGAACATGCGTATCGTGCACGCGCGCATGTCTCAAGTGTCAAATGATACACTGTCACTAAACAAACGTGACGTGTGTTCGACACGGTGCACGAGCCGTCTGTGCGTTTAAACGACTGTAAATGCTGTAAATACCGCAGTGAACACACTGAAACACGTCCTGTCAGCGTTACACGCCTCAGTCTCAATCGATACGATTGACAGACTCTGAAAGCCACTGCAATATTGAGCTACATTTAAATATTAATATGTTTAAAACACTAAAATGGGCCGTTTTTACTTAAAAGATATTTTAAAGATGTGTACTGCCTTACCTACTTCCTACAGCGGTTTCAGGCCGTTCGAGGTTAAAATGATTGACAGGAGCGACAGCCAATGAGATTATCGATCTTATCGATCTGCCCTCTGGACTTCCGGTAAATATTTCAGACAAACCTGCTAAAATGTTTATTTCTATTGTCTAATTTATTTCTCAAATATTTTATTTCCTAACTTTAAAGTTAAATATGATTTAAGTACTTTATAAATACGTTATTATATCGCCTTTAAATGATTGTTGATTTAAAAATTTTGGATACTTGAGTCAAATGAAAATTAAACATAGATTTATTATAGTAAAAGTGTAATAACTATATGTTTTTTTTTTTTTTATTAACCATTTGTATAACCACAGTTTTACTACTTATGGTTAAACTATGGTTATTTTAGCAAAACCATGTTTATTTTGTGGTTACAATGGTTTAACTACAATAACCATGTTTTATTTTGGTTTTATCTGTAGTAAAACCATGGTTCATTTTCAAGGTGCGTGGTTATTGGAGAGGTTTGTTATTTTACAACATCTGCTACCGCAAACATAATTTATTTATTTTTATTTTTTTTATTTTTGGGAGAGTGTAAATTGTTAACATGCTATTATTTTACTAATTTACATCGAAAATGCCAATTCTCTTCCGGATTTTAGGACTAAAAGCAATCGAATTGTTCTTTGGGGAAAACTACAACTCCCAGCAGCAAGCGCGACTGAGTGACGTCAGAACGGCCGGGAGCGCGCACAGCGGAGCGTCAGTGCGCGTTCTCTCTCTGGCGGCTGATGCTGATGCTCAGAGGACACGGAGTGATTCGAGCATCACCGGGAAGCGACTGAATTATCGTGCCAAAATCTTCGGGCTTCGGTAGGATGCGTCAGGACGGATCCATGCAGGTGTGTGCTTGCTTTTTTAAAGCTTTTATTGCCATGCGTGGCTTTATAATATTAAGTTACTTCATTATAATTACAGTTCCGCCTATCATTTCCGAATTGTATAAATGAAGATAAGGCGAAATATGTCACGATTGATTGTTAACCTTATTCTCAACATCATTAAATCCGTCGTTATGAACATAAGGGTGAATAAAATGCATATGGTTATTGGTGGAAACACACCCTAACCCTCTGTAATGTGGGGGTTGGGGGAATATTCCTGTACTAAAGCGTTTTATATCTCTAAATCGCTTCCTTACTTTACATTCATCATTATCTTAATTAAATGATTGTCAGCTTGACTGTATTTTTGAGATGGTGTTTGAGGATGGATGGCTTTCTAGGGTTCTTTCAGCCAATGACAAGCTCCAAATTTGATTGATGTCAACTCATAAAATGTGATATTTATATGTTTTACTGTATTTAGTTTGGTTTGGATGTATAATTTAGAGAAATAATCTCACTAGGCCTGTACTTTTCACAAGTTTCCTTAAACCGTACATCAAATCTGTCTTTTATAATACCCCTTTTAACCATATTTAAAAAATAAATAAATAAAAATGTTTAGGAGGAGGAAAAATACTTTAATATCTAATATTATTTCTACTTTAATATCAGATCTAGAATATTTCCAAACACTAAAATGTTCACAGGGTTAGGGGTCGACCGATATGTTTTTTTCAGGGCTGATGCCGATACCGATAATGCCGATAGTTTGAAGTGAGATATATATTAAAAGTACCGATAATGCCGATATTTTGAAGTGAGATATATATCTCACTTCAAAATATCGGCATTTTCGGGCATTATCAGCCCAAAATATCGGCATTATCGATATATATATATCTCACTTCAAAATATCGGCATTATTGATATATATATATATATATATATATATATATCTCACTTCAAAATATCGGCATTTTCGGGCATTATCAGCCCAAAATATCGGCATTATCGATATATATATATCTCACTTCAAAATATCGGCATTATTGATATATATATATATATATATATATATATATATATATATATATATATATATATATATATATCTCACTTCAAAATATCGGCATTTTCGGGCATTATCAGCCCAAAATATCGGCATTATCGATATATATATATATCACTTCAAAATATCTGCATTATCGATATATATATATATCTCACTTCAAAATATCGGCATTATCTGTATCGGCATCAGCCCGATAATGCTGATATTAATATTGCCGATATTTTGGGCTGATAATGCCCGATAATGCCGATATCGGGCTATGGCGATACCGATAATGCTGATATTTTGAAGTGATATATAAATATATATATACTTATATATATATATATATATATATATATATATATATATACTCCAAAATATCAGCATTATCGGTATATATATATATATATATATATATATATATATATATATATATGTCTGGTGTAAAAATGAAAATGAATGTCAAAATTAAGAGTAACTTTCGTTAAGTGCTTTTAAACATATCTTTAATTCTGAGAACTGTTAATAATAACATTTAATTTTAATAATAATAATAATTATAACATTAAAAGTGCAGGGAGCACCCAGCAGCATTCTGTAAAAATTTAGTAAAACTGGCATCAGAGCCAAATAGCACATTTGAAAATTACATTATTTTATCGGCAAATCAGTTTTTAAAAAAAATGACAGATACCGATAACCATAAAAATGCTTAATATCGGCGCCGATAATCGGTCAACCTCTACACAGTGTGTTTACGGTGTTTACATAATTACGTAACATCCAATTATTTAAGTGAAAAATGCATAGAATGCATATTTTTATTACGAAAAATTTATTTAGAGTACAAAAAACATACATTATATTATCATTATTCATGTTTATATTGTTGTTGTCTAATGAATATTATTGTGGTAAAAAACAAAAAGTAATAAAATAACAGTATTATCAAGTGACTCCCTTTTAATCCAAATTTCATTGTTAATAAATGTCATAGTTCTGTACGCTTCAAAATCTGCCCTTTATTTGTTTTTTGATTGGTGTCCACTAACTATTGTAAAATAGAGCCCCATAATAAACGCATGTTGTAGATTTGTTAGTGCACGTTTGTGTTGCTGCAGCAGTTTGTTCAAAGCGTCTTTTCTCGTTCCAGATGGCTGCGGCACAGAAAGAAGGATCTGACCAGAACTTCGATTACATGTTCAAACTGCTGATCATCGGCAACAGCAGTGTAGGAAAGACGTCGTTTCTCTTCCGGTACGCTGACGACTCCTTCACGTCAGCGTTTGTGAGCACGGTGGGCATCGATTTCAAAGTCAAAACCGTCTACAAGAACGACAAGAGAATCAAACTGCAGATATGGGTGAGTTGGCCTACATTACACAGCAGGTTTCATTAGACTAGCCTTGTAGCTTGAAATGAGGCCGGTTAAATTGATGCCTGGCTTGTCTCAGGTCAGTGCTTCCCAACTGGTGGGTTGCAATCCACCAATTAAGACAGATATCAGATATTCCCTCCTCCTTAAAAGTAAATACACTAGCTTTTGGTTGCTTAAAAGTATACTACATCAGTCTGTTTTGAAATTATTATGCATGGACATTCATGTTGTGAGATGGCCTAGGGTGTTGAATTTCATTGCTTTATTGTTCCAGAAAATATTTAATATGATTGATAAACTAAGATACTCACTATCCAACGTACACATGGCATGTTTGGTTTGAATAAAACGAACTCTGCTCCGATTGCTCTGTTCATCTGAAATAAGTATAAACAATGCCATCCAAACCCTGGTGCGCAGCAAACAAGTGGACCGAGACCCTTTCCAAACAAACTCTGTTGCGGTTCAACTGAAATATGAACCAAAGACATGTAAACGTACCAAAAACAGGATGTAATGTCACAAGATGCGACCTGTCTCTCAGCATGCAATCGCAAATTTAGTTCTCTTTCATGTCTTTTTGCGCTTTAATGGTCAAATACACACGCAGTTATGTCAAAATGCCCATCGTGTGGAGGATTCATGTAAACACAGCTGGTTAAGTCTCAAGTGAAAGTAAACAGTTGGGTGTAAACCGGATGTGTATCAGTATATTGGATCCGTGCATTTGGTCTTAAAGTGACAGCAGCCTAATAAATCTGCTGCTGCTTCTCTGTGTCATTAACGTGAATCAAACAAAAGAGAAGATAACTTACTGCCCTTGACTGAATAACAGTTTTTTGGCTTAAATAAGAATACATTTATATTTAATTTATACAGTGAAGACACAATGCATTTGATTATTTGATTATTACATTTCTGTACTACGTTAAATAAACGTAGCACCTGAAAATTCACATTTTTGTATTTGTCTTATTGTTTGTAATTTGCTTAATTTTTCTTATTTTTAATAACAGAAATGAGATAAAATAACACAAAATAACTCTATCGTGAAATCGCCCACCCCTAGGTGCAGTCATCGGAAACACTGTTTCTTTGCAGCAGATCTTCATTTGTTTTCTGGTGCTTTTTTTGACTTCTTTACACATTTATAAGCTCTTCACGAGTTTGTATGCACAAGCAGCGAGCGCATTTAGTCCATTACACAGCATTGTTTTGGATGTTCGGTAAGTTAAGTCGCAAAATATACGTCATTTTTCTTTAGTATTTTTAGGTTTGGTGTTAAAAATGACAGTGTGAACTTAGGGTGTGTTCACATTTGTAGTTTCTTTTGATGAAATATCGGTTTGCTTAGCATTCACACTGTCATTTCTAAGATACAAAACAAAAAAATGGCTTTTATGACGTATATTTTATGACGGAACTTACTGAACATCCAAAACAAGGCTGTGTTACGGACTAAATGCGTTCGTTCATCGTACATATGATGGTATTTTTACCAGCTGAGAACTCAAGGAGAGCTTATAAAATGTGTAAAGAAGTCAGAAATGCAATGCAAACAAACAGATCTCCTGCAAAAAGACATTTCCGAAGCCTGAACCGAACACATCTAGTGACATCACGCCCTGTTTTTGGGTCTCGGTCCACTTGTTCGGTGTGCACCAGGGTTCACATGGTAGCGTTCACACTTATTCAAATGAACTGCACTAACACAGCAATCGCACCAGAGTTCGTTTTAATCAAACAAAACATGCCAAGTGTAAATCATTTTCTCTCAAAAGAACCAAGAGAACCAAACCTAAATCAAAGCCACTTTGTTGCATCATAGTTCTAGACAGATTATTTAGCAAATTCTGATCGGCACAAACATACGAGTCAGTGTGACTCAAAATGGATGAAATGCCCAAAGGCAGGTGATGAGCAAACATAAAAGTGGCTTAGTGGAATGATGTTTTCAGTGGCACTGTACTTCTGTTAGACGTCTGGTATGCATGCTTTCAGAAACCAGACAGATGCAGGAATGTTTTTATGTTTTTAAACTGAACTCATTTCATTCATGTGCAGTTTTGCTGTAGTGAATCAGCCCTTTTTATGACACCGGATATAGTCGTGCTTAGTATGTCGCCTCTATTTTGTCCTTATTAAATCTTCAATACAGATTGATTGAAAACCGATTCGATACCGGAACATTTTATCTAGATGATAAACCAGCTGTATGGAAACTAGCCCAAAGCAAAAAGTGTGCATGTGTTCAATTCACATTGACGTCATTGATTTGAAGAGGTGGCCGATAATGTCATTACTTTAACGTCATTACTTTACGTCATGTGTGGAGAGCAAACGCTGATTGATCGCACATTCACAGAGTTTTGCATCAGTCATTGATTATATGATCAGTCACTTCATTTTTATGCAAGCACAGCTTTTATTATCTGCTCATTTGATGCTCGAATATATTGTTAATAATCCGTTATTGTTGGAAGTACCATTGGTACTCTCTGACAGAATGATTTCTGGGAAATCTATGGCATTACACTGAAAAGACTGTAAAAAGATAAGTGAAGAGACAAGAGAAAAGACCATGTTGTTTCTTTAAAGTACAATTTAGGTTTGTGTTGTCAAAATGTCGAGAAGACGCTGTTTTCAGCTTTGCGAATCCACTTTGTTGCAGTGGGGCGGAAATTGATACGGTAAAACAGACGCCATCTTTATTGTTCAAATCACTGTGTATCGAGTGCTGAAGAAGAGCTAAAATTCAGATATGCTAATTGACATTTGGTTTCCAACACACGCTGTAAACGGTCGACCAATCACAACAGACTGGGCCATCTGACCAATCAGAGCAGAGTAGGCTCTCGGAAAGGAGGGATTTAGAGAGACCGAATCCTTTATTAAACTGTTTCAGACACTGTGAGAAAAGAGCTGATTTTACAATGTATATTATGAGAAAATTAAAGTGTTTTTTGACCTTAGGTGCATGTAAACAAAATTAGGAGCCTTTAAAATGGCATAATATAAAGCAAATAAAATTAAAATGAACAATTTTGGTTTGACTTTGGTGTCAAACACTGGCTAGCTTTGCTAACTGTAGAAATTATTGTGAGTTTTATCAAATTTTCTGTTATTATTTAGTACATAAAAGAAAACATGATGCTTATTTTAAAAATGTCCTTATTTATTAAATTAAACCGTAGCTAAAAACATTCTTCAAAAGTGAAATTTATATTTTTACGTTGTAGCAGCTTTTGTTTATGGTGAAATTAAGCCAAAATTAATTATATTAACCTACATTAAGTAACATTTTGGCTTATGTCTTAAGAAAATATATTGATTAAGTGTGCTCACCAAAACCATGGTAATACTGTAGTACTGTTTTACCGTAAAAAAGTCACTGAATTAAAGCCAAACGTTTCGATTCAGTAGCGTCGTCGCACTATGTACATTATTTTGCAAAACATATCCTAGCACATTTCAGTATGTAGGACATGAGTTTATCGCAGAATAAATGTGATAAAACATCCTCAAGAGTCTTTATAGCTCCTGTCGTTCCCCTATTATATTAAACAGATGTCGGGGACAGGAACAGCTGGGCTCAACGTTTTTGTTACAGGAAGCGCAGCCGCATCGGCTGTGAATCATGTGTCTCATTCAGCGCCGTGAGAATAGCTCATTTAGCATTATAGATCTGAGCGGCTTCATTTTGAGTTTAAAGAATGCAAGTCAATCAATCCAGTGAAAAGCTTTTGAATTTGCCCCGACGTGCCATTTAAAGTGACAATGCGCATTTAGTGCAAACTGAAAATGTCTGATAATTACTGCACGAGGCCAAAAAGTGAAAACCAACTTGTTAGGGCTAAATGTTGAAAAACTGAATGGCTCTAGCTAAAACACGTCTAAAGCGCGTGATTTTATTAGCGTCGCCTCCTTCGCTCTCACTGTAGAGGGTTATTGAAGTGTGTCAAGAAACTAGACTCTCATCACCTCATGCTCATTTCGGAGATGTTGCAATAAACTAATGATGGGTTTCTGAGAAGAAACATAATAGGAAGTGTTCCCACGTACCTCACATTTATTATTAAGATCACTCTGTGATCACTTGACACCTCTGAACCTGCTCTAATTGCACAACCTCCAGTATACAGAGTTCATTTAATTCACAGTTTATACTGTATATATATATATATATATATATATATATATATATATATATATATATATATCAATATGACATTATTTTAAGATTGTCAGCTGATGTCTGCTTGACTAATTAATATAATAATAACAATAATAATAATAATGTTAAACTTTATATAAATTGTGTCAATTCCATCTACCAACAGATTTTTCAACAGATAATAAAAATTTTCAGATGTTTTTTAAGGTTAATATGTTTAGTATCTTGCTTTCTATCATTGAATTAATAGGATAAATATCCCTTTAAAGGGGGGGGGGGGTATCACACACAGTTTCTGCCAATCTCATGTCAATCTTGAGTACAGATAGAGTAACAATGCATCCTTCATATCTTCGAAAAGTCTTTAGTTTTGTCATATTTATAAAAGATAGATACGCTAAACCGAGTCTTTCCAGAAAAAGCTGAGATCCTGGAGGCGTGTCTTCCGTCAGTGCCATGGGCAGAGCTAAAGAGCTTCTGCAATGTCTGCTAGCTGCAACATCATTATAAATACAAAGGGAACAAAAGCGTTCGTGTTGTTTAGATTATATGCACTTGTGCGCTGATTGCCAACAAAACACAGACATCTGATGCAGCTTTACTCACCACCTGACATCTGCAAATCCAGTGCCGAACTGGGACTTTTTTACAAAGCATTCATTAATGAAATCCCGGGAACAAACAAACATATGTGCACAACTCCGTTGTGGCCCCGGAAAAACAAACTTCATCCTCTGTTCCCTTAACGCTGGGTTCTTTGGGAAGCTGAAAAAGGTAATCTTTCCCTCACAACCAAAAACACACTCTTTCGGTGACAGGAGCTGCGTCTCATTTCAGAGACTGCGTCCTTCGGAGGTCACATTTGAAGGCTGCATACGTCATCAAGGATGTCATATTTAAAGGTGCCCTAGAATTGAAAATTGAATATACCTCAGCATAGTTAAATAATGGAAATGACATACAGTGAGTCTCAAACACCATTGTTTCCTCCTTCCTATGTAAATTTGATTTGTGCAAAAGTCCTCTAAAGAACAGGCGAATCTCAACATAACACTGACTGTGATGCAACAGTCGGGATCATTAATATATACGCCCCCAATATTTGCATATGCCAGCTCATGTTCAAGGCATTACACAAGGGCAGCCAGTATTAACGTCTGGATCTGTGCACAGCTGAATCATCAGACTAGGTAAGCAAGCAAGAACAATAGTGAAAAATGGCAGATGGAGCAATAATAACTGACATGATCCATGATATCATGATATATTTAGTGATATTTGTAAATTGTCTTTCTAAATGTTTCGTTAACATGTTGCTAATGTACTGTTAAACGTAGTTAAAGTTACCATCGTTTCTTACTGTATTCACGGAGACAAGAGCCGTCGCTATTTTCATTTTTAAACACTTGCAGTCTGTATAATTCATAAACACAACTTCATTCTTTATAAATCTCTCCAACAGTGTAGCATTAGCCGTTAGCCACGGAGCATAACCTCAAACTCATTCAGAATCAAATGTAAACATCCAAATAAATACTATACTCACATGATCTAATGCAGTGGTTCTCAAACTTTTTAGCCAGCGACCCCTAAACTAACATCGACGAGAACTCGCGACCCACTACCACAGAATACACAAACAATAAACAAAAAAAAAGTTGTTTTAAATCCACATCCACTTCCTATGGAAGCTTGTTTCCACCACAGAATAAAAAATAAAAAAGGTAATTGCGACTTTATATCATTTATAACTTTATAACTCGCACTGCAAGTTTATATTTCACAATTATGAGAAAACAAGTCAGAATAGCGAGATGTAAACGCAATTTTTAGATTAAAAAAATCACAATTATCTTTTCAAATATTTTCTTATGTGGCAGAAACAAACTTCCATAATATTTACTGTATTTAGGCTTACCTTTAAGTGGGATGGGTGCACTTGTTTTTCGGTGCACAAAAGCGTAATCTGTGGCCTGATGTTGGATACGGCTACTCGCAGATCATCCTCAACATCAAGACGTGATCTGTATTTATTTTTCATGTATGTAACAGCGGAAAAAGTCTGCTCGCACAAATAAGTAGAGCCAAACGGAAGCAGTACATCCATTGATGATGATTCAGGCAGACTGTCCACAATTTCCTCAACATTTTTAACCTTGCGAATTACAAATTTATCCATTCTTGCAGTTTCCACGTGCAGTTGCGTACAGTATTGATAACTAGCGATCAGTCGCCGCACGGTGACGTCATGAAATATTATTTAATTTTTTTTTTTTTTTTAAAACCTTCTAATCAATTCTGTTCAATTCAAAAAATATTTATTTGTAATCTTAATTTTTTAGTATTGAAAAATATTTTTTGTAATCAGAAAATACAGAATTTTTTCAAACCAACTCGCGACCCCTTGAAATCATTCTCCCCAGTTTGAGAACCACTGATCTAATGCATGCATGCAACATGCATGACGAACACTTTGTAAAGATCCATTTTGAGGGTTATATTAGCTGTGTGATCTTTGTTTATGCAATGTATTATAGAGTTGCGAGCTCGGGGGCGGGGAGCGTGAGGATTTAAAGGGGACACGCACTGAATGGGTGCATATTTAATTATGCCCCAAAATAGGCAGTTAAAAAATTGAATAATAAAAAATCTATGGGGTATTTTGAGCTGAAACTTCACAGACACATTCAGGGGACACCTTAGACTTATATTATATCTTGTGAAAAAGGGTTCTAGGGCACCTTTAAGAAAAGTAACTGTAATAAAATTGACTGATGTTCAATGTGAGGTGTAAAATACTGTAATTTCTTTCTTACGTTGCAATCTAACGGTTATTTTTTTTAAATGAGACCGATGATGTATGCAGCCTTCAAAGGGTGCAGCTCCTGAATTGGGACACAGCCATTGTTGAAAAATCTCTCGGCTTCCGTATCCCTAACGAAACGCGTTGATGGGCGTGATCTTGCTCTGGGTGATGCGTGTGTGCACGCTTATCAGGGAGAAGTGTCTGTACAAGGAATTCCGCTCTCTTTTGACATCATACAGGACACACTCGGAAAAAACTCTCAGAATCCTGTACCGAAACCGGAAGTAGTCATTTGGCACAGAAATACTCCATCATACATCCAACACATGTTTTGAAACTTTGGCCATGTTTGGCATGAGAATGCAACTCTTCAACAGTGTAAATAAGTCAGAATGCATGGAATAGCATTACACCCCCCCTTTAATTGTTGTGATGTTATATATATATTAAAATTAGTCAAGAAGTTGTGGGTATTTTCTGGCAAACTAAAAATAGTCAAATATCATATTACCACTGATTGCAATCAAGAATAGAGCAGATTTTTGCTTTCCATCTTGTATTTTATTATTTATATCCTACTTAGTTGCTTATTAGATTAACCTCTAATGTCTGTAATCTAATTTGCAGTCATGGACTGAGAGTGATGAGAGTGTAATTATTATCAGTTTAGTATTGAATTTAAAGCTCTACCAGTCTTAAAATGCTTCATATCTACCCAAATCTGTACGTTCGTCGTCCATGTGCTTTGTGGTCAGAGGAGACGCCACCACCGATGGCATGACTATTCATCTTGAGCTATTTTTACACTCACTCTTTCAACCACGAAGCCTCTTGGGAGAGATCGTAGAGGTAGAATGAGGAGGTGAGCGAGTTCATGTGTGTGTGCTTGTGTGTGTGTGTGTGTGTGTGTGTGTCTTCTTTTCCCCGTGGCATATGTCTCCTTTCATTCACAGCTATTTAATTTCAATGCTTTTTTGTGTTCTCAAAAAATCAAAAGTCCTAAAAGCGATGCAAAATGTGTTCACTTTGTAAATATGATAAAAAAGAGACCTTTCAGCTGAAGAAACTAACATTGCTTCATTTGGAAATGAAATACCCAACTACCAAACTTTTCTTACAGTTAAATTTGCATTTTCAACACTTTGTCCTAACCAGGCAAAACACATTTGCAGTGAGAAGTAATTTCTCTGTTCACACTGAATGTGAAAATCAGAACATGTTTAATATATACTGTCATCATAATCGCTTGGTTTGGACAAAAGTGACAGTCTCACCAGACACAAGCATGTTGCGACACATAATCAATGAAGCCGTTTATGCTTTTTTTCTCACAGTAGATATATTGCGGTATAAACTGTATGAGTTTTAACCATCATTAACTGTAGTGAAACTGTAGGTGTGATTGATCTTCATCACCTGCCGTGGTTCTCCATCTCTTTGCACTGTGACATGCTGTCTGTGAATTTCTTTGTGCGAGCGTGAATTGATTTTCTCTGCTCTTCGCTCGCTGAGCGTCTTTCCTTCAGACTGTGAAAGTGTCAGCTGTTTTTTTTTACCAGTCCTCATTTGCTCAGCTGCTGATCTTAAGTATTTTAGCTCACTCCCAGCATTCACCCTTCTAAATCAAATCTCCTTCTCCCAACCGGCCCCAGAGGAAGGAGGTAACAGCCCATCTCCTAAATGACTCGATCACATTGTCTAACGTTAATTTATTGGCCCAATGAAAGGATAAAGGGTTAGTCCACATAAGTCACAGATCAATAAAACTCAGCGTGGGATTTGGAGCGTCTCCAGACACATGAATCTCTCAGATGGCATGCGAACGGACCGGCCCCATCAGAATGAGGGTGACGCATTGACGAACATGTTCTTCATTACCTTAATGACGACACGGCCACTGTTCCATATAGGAAATGAAAACCACTCACATATGGAGCAGAAACAACGCTGCCTCTGTGTCTGTTTTCAGGGCTTCCTGTTTGGGTCTCTAGCGCTGGAAAGCATTTCTAAAGCTCTCGCTTGATCATAACCTTTCTTTTCCCAGTGATATTCCTCTGAACTTTTCTCTTTTATAATGTCTCTCAGCCATCTCTCTTTCTAGTCTTTTTTCAAATCTCCCTCTTGCTCACTTCTCTCTCCTCCCCCGTCATGAGTGGACACGCCCCCTACTGCTGATTGGCCCGCTCTCTCCTCCCCCTTCATGAGTGGACACTCCCCTACTGGTGATTGGCTCACTCTCTCTCCTCCCCCATCATGAGTGGGCACGCCCCCTACTGCTCATTGGCTCACTCTTTCTCCTCCCCCATCATGAGTGAACATGCCCATTACTGCTGATTGGCTCACTCTCTCCTCCCCCATCATGAGTGGACACACCCCCTACTACTGATTGGCTCACTCTCTCCTCCCCCATCATGAGTGGACACACCCCCTACTACTGATTGGCTCGCTTCTCTCCTCCTCCATCATGAATGGACACGCCCCTTTCTGCTGATTGGCTCACTCTCTCCTACTCCATCATGAGTGGACACTCCCCTACTGCTGATTGGCTCACTCTCCCCCATCATGAGTGGACACACCCCCTACTGCTGATTGGCTCACTCTCTCCTCCCCCATCATGAGTGGACACACCCCTACTGCTGATTGGCTCATTCTCTCCTCCCCCATCATGAGTGAACATGCCCCCTACTGCTGATTGGTTCACTCTCTTCTCCCCCATCATGAGTGGACACTCCCCTACTGCTGATTGGCTCATTCTCTCCTCCCCCATCATAAGTGAACATGCCCCCTACTGCTGATTGGCTCACTCTCCTCCCCCATCATGAATGGACATGCCCCTTACTGCTGATTGGCTCACTCTCTCCTCCCCCATCATGAGTGGACACACCCCCTACTACTGATTGGCTCGCTCTCTCCTCCCTCTTCCTGAGTGGACACTCCCCTACTGGTGATTGGCTCACTCTCTCTCCTCCCCCATCATGAGTGGACACTCCCCTACTGCTGATTGGCTCACTCTCCTCCCCCATCATGAGTGGACACTCCCCTACTGCTGATTGGCTCACTCTCTCCTCCCCCATCATGAGTGGACACACCCCCTACTACTGATTGGCTCACTCTCTCCTCCCCCATCATGAGTGGACACACCCCCTACTACTGATTGGCCCGCTCTCTCCTCCCCCTTCATGAGTGGACACTCCCCTACTGGTGATTGGCTCACTCTCTCTCCTCCCCCATCATGAGTGGGCACGCCCCCTACTGCTGATTGGCTCACTCTTTCTCCTCCCCCATCATGAGTGAACATGCCCCTTACTGCTGATTGGCTCACTCTCTCCTCCCCATCATGAGTGGACACACCCCCTACTACTGATTGGCTCACTCTCTCCTCCCCCATCATGAGTGGACACACCCCCTACTACTGATTGGCTCGCTTCTCTCCTCCTCCATCATGAATGGACACGCCCCTTTCTGCTGATTGGCTCACTCTCTCCTCCCCCATCATGACTGGACACTCCCCTACTGCTGATTGGCTCACTCTCTTCTCCCCCATCATGAGTGGACACACCCCCTACTGCTGATTGGCTCACTCTCTCCTCCCCCATCATGAGTGGACACACCCCTACTGCTGATTGGCTCATTCTCTCCTCCCCCATCATGAGTGAACATGCCCCCTACTGCTGATTGGTTCACTCTCTTCTCCCCCATCATGAGTGGACACTCCCCTACTGCTGATTGGCTCATTCTCTCCTCCCCCATCATGAGTGAACATGCCCCCTACTGCTGATTGGTTCACTCTCTTCTCCCCCATCATGAGTGGACACTCCCCTACTGCTGATTGGCTCATTCTCTCCTCCCCCATCATGAGTGAACATGCCCCCTACTGCTGATTGGTTCACTCTCTTCTCCCCCATCATGAGTGGACACACCCCCTACTGCTGATTGGCTCACTCTCTCCTCCCCCATCATGAGTGGACACACCCCCTACTACTGATTGGCTCACTCTCTCCTCCCCCATCATGAGTGGACACACCCCCTACTACTGATTGGCTCGCTCCTCTCCTCCTCCATCATGAATGGACACGCCCCTTACTGCTGATTGGCTCACTCTCTCCTCCCCCATCATGAGTGAACATGCCCCCTACTGCTGATTGGTTCACTCTCTTCTCCCCCATCATGAGTGGACACTCCCCTACTGCTGATTGGTTCACTCTCTCCTCCCCCATCATGAGTGAACATGCCCCCTACTGCTGATTGGTTCACTCTCTTCTCCCCCATCATGAGTGGACACTCCCCTACTGCTGATTGGTTCACTCTCTCCTCCCCCATCATGAGTGAACACTCCCCTACTGCTGATTGGTTCACTCTCTTCTCCCCCATTATGAGTGGATACGCCCCTACTGCTGATTGGCTCACTCTTTCTCCTCCCCCATCATGAGTGAACATGCCCCTTACTGCTGATTGGCTCACTCTCTCTCCTCCCCCTTCATGAGTGGACATTTCCCTACTGCTGATTGGCTCACTCTTTCTCCTCCCCTATTATGAATAGATGCGCCCCCTACTGCTGATTGGCTCTCTCTCCTCCTCCTTCATGAGTGGACACTCCCCTACTGCTGATTGGCTCACTCTTTCTCCTCCCCTTCATGAGTGGACACACCCCCTACTGCTGATTGGCTCACTCTCTCCTCCCCCATCACGAGAAGACACGCCCCCTTCTACTGATTGTCTCTCTCCTCCCCCATCATGAATGGATACGCCCCCTGCTGCTGCAAAAATACAAAGCAGCACAGCAAATCATCATAGAATGATTTCTGAAGGATAATGTGACACTGTAAATGGAGTAATGATGCTGAAAATTCGTAATTTTTTGCTTTGATCACAGGAATAAATTATATTTTACACTATATTCACATAGAAAAACTCTTATTTTAAATTGCTATATCATCTCACAATATTAGCTCATTAGTTGACCAGATAAATGCAGCCTTGATAAGCAGAACAGACAAAAATATTAAAAAATCCATTGACCCCATCTGTCTTGCTGTGTCACAGTGTATGATGTTTTTGTGTCATCTCCATTATAAGTCACAGCGTTTTTGACAGCTTGACCTTTCAACAGCACCAGTCCCACATCTGAGTCGGTAACAGTAATGACTCCATTATCTTCTGTGTCTTTTAGAGAACATCATTTCAGCCTTTAGTTTGTGACCCAGTGAGTCTGAGGTCGAAAAGGTTATGCGTAAACCAAATCAATCACAAAAACATTTATTAGAAGCAATGGTTGGTGTTTTAGAGGCAGTGAAATGAAGGATATAATGTACAGCATGTAATGATTTTAAAGCAAGCTCATTTTCCTTGTTGCTCGCTACTTCATATATTGTCATTTTGAGCAAAATAGTGACATTTTAGTTAATGAATTCGATTTGTCTTGATGTGGTGTTGCATGCACAGTCATCTTTATTTATTCCCTTACAGCAGCTGAAGTGTTGTAACAATGACGCTGTCTGCAGTCAGACCATAGGCCGCTCACGCTGACTCAAATTAGTGTCATACGCTCACTAGCATTTCATGTGTCGGATATGAAGCTCTTCCGCTTGCATAAGATCCCTTAAGTGACTCACATGGATCAGTCATCTGCCTCCTATATCTTATAGCTCTCAAGTAATATTAAAGGTAGGGTCATTAATTTACAATGCTGATTTAATTGTTTCAAGTATTAATAATTATTTTTTTGTTTTTTTATTGATTTTATTATTTATTTTAAAATAGGTTTTCATTAGTTTTTTTTATAATTTACTTCTAAAGCTACATTTTCTCATCCCTTATTTATTAAAGAATACAGTATATTAAAAGTTGGACTGATGATTTAAATTGTTTAATTTTATTATTTTTTATTTATTTTAAAATATATATATTTTTTATTTAATCATTATTTTTTAATTGAATTCTAAAGCTAAATTTTTTCATCCCTGATTTTCTTTTTAGTAAATAAAATATATAAAAAATAGGATCGTCAATTATTTAATTTATTTATTTTTAAATGTATTTATTATTTATTTTTTTTAAGAGAAGAAAGTACTATTAAAAATAGGGCTGTCAATTTAACATGTTGGCTTATTTATTATTTATTATTTTATTAATTTGATTACATTTTTAATTGATCGACAGGCCTAATGTAACCTCAAGCAGACTGAAAGAGTTATATGTATATATGTACCTAGTAAATGGTACATTTTGCTCTCTCTCGAGGGGTCGTGGACAAGATTGACCAGCACCTGCTAAGGGAGCGACCGCATGCTGTTTGCTCTTATCAGAAGCTCTGTTTGTGGTAATTAGAGCCTCCACTTCAGTCTGTGTGTGTCCAAACAGAAGCCTTTCACAGAGCCATAAAGAGACGCTCAGAGCCCAT
Source organism: Megalobrama amblycephala (assembly GCF_018812025.1). Lineage (NCBI taxonomy): Eukaryota > Metazoa > Chordata > Actinopteri > Cypriniformes > Xenocyprididae > Megalobrama > Megalobrama amblycephala. The sequence continues at coordinate 60,610,570 of NC_063045.1, forward strand.
TTTATAATTGCTTGCGGTTCTAGATCATCGTAAAGCCTCCTAATGGAGCCTGATGCTTTATATTTTGCCCACAATGTGTGTGTGTGTGTGTGCGCTTCTCTTTTGTATTGTATGTGTGTGTGAGTGAGTGAATAAGGTGTGTGGTCGCTCATTGGATCTGTCTGTGGCAGATAAGAGCACACACTCTGTAGGAGGAGCAGGATTTACCAGTTTGTCATGGTCCACTTCACACTAGAGGGCAGTGTTAGTGGCACAAAATATTAACTGCTGCAGTGTATTTCATTTAATTAATTAGAATTAATATTTAAAAAATGGTTTGAATGAATGATTCAATGACTCACTCAAATACCTCACTTGTTTCATTACTGAATGAATCTGCATTTTTGAACAAATCTCTTGATTGAATGATTCAGTGACTCACTCAAATACTTCACTTGTTTCATTACTGAATGAATTGGCGTTTTTGAACAAATCTCTTGAAGGAATGATTCAATGACTCACTCAAATACTTCACTTGTTTCATTACCAAATGAATCAGCGTTTTTGAACAAATCTCTTGAATGAATGATTCAATGACTCACTCAAATACCTCACTTGTTTCATTACCGAATGAATCGGCATTTTTGAACAAATCTCTTGAATGAATGATTCAATGACTCACTCAAATACCTCACTTGTTTCATTACTGAATGAATTGCCATTTTTGAACAAATCTCTTGAATGAATGATTCAATGACTCACACAAATACCTCACTTGTTTCATTACTGAATGAATCGGCGTTTTTGAACAAATCTCTTGAATGAGTGATTCAGTGACTCACTCAAATACCTCACTTGTTTCATTACTGAATGAATCAGCATTTTTGAACAAATCTCTTGAAGGAATGATTCAATGACTCACTCAAATACCTCACTTGTTTCATTACCGAATGAATCTGCGTTTTTGAACAAATCTCTTGAAGGAATGATTCAATGACTCACTCAAATACCTCACTTGTTTCATTACCGAATGAATCGGCGTTTTTGAACAAATCTCTTGAATGAATGATTCAATGACTCACTCAAATACCTCACTTGTTTCATTACCGAATGAATCGGCATTTTTGAACAAATCTCTTGAATGAATGATTCAATGACAAATACATTTTACATAGACATAAAACATTTTAAATACATTTTTAACAGTCACTTGTCGCCTCCTACTGGTGTAATGATGTAATTTATACAATCATTATTTGATGCATCAAGTTACTTTCATAAGGTGATTTACTCTATTTTGATCGCTTCCGTAGAGGTCAGTGTTTATATCCGAACTATAAACTATAAATCCCAGTACTTCTATGATAATTTGAATTATTGTAAGACAGAAATAATGATGATGTGTGGTTGAAAAGAAGTAAAATGTGTTTTAACACGACAACATTTTCAACTAAAACCAGAAAACTTTTTATGTATTTTGGCCATTCATTTACACAACAACTGCGTTTTGGGGGCCTGAAAACTCAAGCTTTTGAAAACGGATTTCAAAGTGCACGTTTTTGAGAACGATACCATTATTGTAAATATGAAAAATGCAAATTTGTAAAAACGATGACGTCATTACGTGTTCAGTCTATAGGTGCGTAGTGTTTTTTTAAAAAGTGACATCGCCATCTACTGGCCTAGCAGCAGAATACAGCATTTTTAGTCGTTTTTGCAGATCGGTCTTTGACAACGTTTTTCTGTTTTTAGTACTTCGCTGTCTTGTAAATGTACCTTAAGTTGACTTTAAAGCACCTTTGTGGTTCATTATCAGGGTTATTATAGTTAACTAAAACTAAAATCTTAGTTTTACTATGTTTTACTTAAAATAAAATAGAGTATTGTTTTATTTCAGCTAGTTGCCAGGAAAACATTTTGCATGTTCTCATACATGATGCATTAAAATAACTAATAACTAAAATAGCTAAAATTTTTATTTTAAATAAAAATAATAAAAAGTAGAAAGACATATTTAAATAAATAATATAAATGGCACAAAACTGTACTAATTACTAAAACTTTAACAAATTAAAATGCAAATGGAAAATATAAAATTTTTTGACAACGTTTTTCTGTTTTTAGTACTTCGCTGTCTTGTAAACGTACCTTAAGTTGACTTTAAAGCACCTTTGTGGTTAATGATTAGGGTTATTATAGTTAACTAAAACTAAAAACATAAAAACATTTTGTTACTTAAAATAAAATAGATTTTAAAATAGACTTTTTTTAATAAAAATTCATAAAAACTAGATAGATATATTTAAATAAATAATATAAATGGCACAAAAACTGTACTAATTAACAAATTAAAATGGAAAATATAAAAAACTAATTTAAACTGTTAATGAATAAAAGCTATAATAGTACCGCACACCATTAATTCGTATATAAACGGCATTTCAGTAAAACATATTTAATGTGGTTTATTTTTGTGTAAATATTTTTTTTTTTTTTTCTGTGACGTTTTGTTGCAAAGCAGTTATCAAAAAGCTTTTAAAAATTATTTTAAAATATTATATCACTGCATTAATTTGTGTCAGAACAATATCTTCCTTTCCTTGTTGTACTCGGGGTTGAAACTGAGCTCATTAACATATGACCGCCCACATTTACATATCAACAGCCATTCAGTATTCAGCAACTTGATTTGCAATCACCAAAACAATCATAACAAACATCAGAGAGAAAGTGATGTTGTTGTTTTTGATGCAAGAATCCTTTACTAACATTATAACTGCTCAGCTGGGAGAAATGACATGCAACAAAAGTGTAAAATATGACACTTTAAGGTCCATAATTTGCTCTATTATTTCCACCCACCCAACCAGCGCTACTGATACTTCCTGCCGTACTGCTCGATCGCCATGGTAACCCCTGGCATGTCTCCACTTTTCCCTGCTAAATTTGGGAACAATCTGGAATAAAATGTTAAATGACTTCCTGCTCTCATTTATCAAGCCTTCTGAAATATTATATGAATATTATTTGAAATACAGAGACTTTATAGGTAATTATAGGCATTATAAGTCCCCTTTAAACACAAGAGAAGAGAGATTTTCTTCACACACAGTATAAGTTTGACATGTTTTTCCACACCCTTTTGATTGACAGGATATAATCTGCCCTGATCATCGGCTGTTTTTAAACGATAGTGAAAATAATAGCTTTTATACCAATTATTGGTCGATACTTCAGTGCATCTCTAGTTACTCTGGGATTTTGGGTTTAAACTGTTAAAAAAGTGTTTAAGAGTCAAATTCAAATGAGTGTCTGATCTAACAAGGTTGTTTTGTGTGTATTTTTAAGGATACTGCCGGTCAGGAGAGATACCGCACCATCACCACGGCGTACTATCGTGGAGCCATGGGCTTCATCCTCATGTATGACATCACCAACGAGGAGTCGTTCGGAGCCGTCCAGGACTGGTGAGTCACCTCTGCTGATCTTTGCGATCGGAGCCAAAATCACTGGACGTGACGCCAACATTTGATCATGCAGAGCTGATTTTGCAGAACTTGAATTGGTATTTCTGCATAACAGATTGTGTGTGTGTGTGTGTGTGTGTGTGTGTGTGTGCAGAACAAAACACCAACGCCATGATTGAGACAGAATAAATATCTCAAGTTTATAAATCATCATCACATTGCTTTAGTGATTCATTGTTTGGTATTAAAATAAACATAGCAGTGGCGAGGCCATACATTTTAAAGATTATTTTGGTAATCGAATTATCTGTCGATTATTTTGACGATTAATCGAGTAAGCGGATATTTTTTGTAGTTCTAAAAATACACTTAGGCAAAGACCTAAGCCTTTAAAAATGATTTAAAGGGTTAGTTCACCCAAAAATGAAAATTATGTCATTTATTACTCACCCTCATGTCGTTCCACACCCGTAAGACCTCCGTTCATCTTCGAAACACAGTTTAAGATATTTTAGATTTAGTCCGAGAGCTTTCTGTCCCTCCATTGAAAATGTATGTACGGTATACTGTCCATGTCCAGAAAGGTAATAAAAACATCATCAAAGTAGTCCATGTGACATCAGTGGGTTAGTTAGAAGTTTTTGAAGCATCGAAAATACATTTTGGTCCAAAAATAACAAAAACTACGACTTTATTCAGCATTGTCTTCTCTTCCGGAATCCTTTCCATTGAATTGATTCCATTGAACTGATTCCATTGAACTGATTCCATTGAACTGATTCCATTGAATCCTTTCATCTGTCGGTGTTGGTAATGCACTTTTACGTCGCCGTGGTTGTTTTTGGCGATTAGGACATCCGCGACATTTTGAAGCATCGAAAATACATTTTGGTCCAAAAATAACAAAGACTACGAATTTATTCAGCATTGTCTTCTCTTCCGGGTCTGTTGTCAATTCGCGTTCATGACTCCGCTTCTTCTTCTTCTTTCCTGTTTTACGGCGGTTGGCATCCAGCTTATTGGTGCATTACCGCCCCCTTCTGCTCCGGAGTGTGGTTCACGACTCCGCAGTGAAGCTGCTGACGTGTTATCCAGTGCGGCAGAGCTTCGTTTACAGTCTGAGGGAGACGCACGCTGTATTCAAGCTATTCTACATTGTTTGTATTTTGGTATTACTATATTTTTTAAAATGGTGCGTAAGCGTGCATGTCGCGGATGTCCTAATCGCCAAAAACAACCACGGCGACGTAAAAGTGCATTACCAACGCGACAGATGAAAGGATTTAATGGAATCAGTTCAATGGAATCAATTCAATGGAATCAATTCAATGGAAAGGATTCCAGAAGAGAAGACAATGCTGAATAAAGTCGTAGTTTTTGTTATTTTTGGACCAAAATGTATTTTCGATGCTTCAAAAACTTCTAACTAACCCACTGATGTCACATGGACTACTTTGATGATGTTTTTATTACCTTTCTGGACATGGACAGTGTACCGTTCATACATTTTCAATGGAGGGACAGAAAGCTCTCGGACTAAATCTAAAATATCTTAAACTGTGTTCTGAAGATGAACGAAGGTCTTACGGGTTTGGAACGACATGAGGGTTATTAATGACATAATTTTCATTTTTGGGTGAACTAACCCTTTAAAATACATATCTAATAACAATGAGGCAATAATATTACATATAGACAATATATGGTTTTATAGAACAACACTGTTAAAATACATAATATAAACTGTCATCTTATTGAATTTAATTCAGTTTCACTTTATTGTTGGAATTTCTTTCAAGAATTGTCTCGCATCCCACAGCGTTTACTGTCTCACATTAATTCACATCTATACACATCCACATCAAATAATACGACTCTACAAAAAAATAAATGAAATAACTGCTGGTCTAGGATGAGTTTTCTTTGCAATAATAACATGATGTGACAAACGATCCCGTGCATATCTGTGTTTGTGCCCTGGAGAGCATCATCACAGGTTTCTATTTACTGCATGTTTTTGCAGCGTTGAGCAATCACAGACATATCTGTTGATTTCTTGAATGCAATACCCAATCAGAGGTGTTTAAACCACTCAATGCCAGAGTTTTTGTCCAATGCTGAGTTCTGCACGCTTCAAATCCTCTCATTTTTGTACATGCTGCAAAGTTTTGGGAGTGACATCCACTAAATTCTTGTATTTGACAAATTATTATTGTCATCTACAGTATGCATGATTTTTTTCTCCTTTCCCACAAAATATAATTTTATGTCTCATTTGATTGGGTGGACCAACCATCAATCTGAGTGGGTCAGTGCCACTGAGCAGTGGGTTTTTACGGAGAAATTTAAAGATGTGTGACTAACAAAACTTTAAAAGCTGAATTATAGAATATTATAGAATAGGACTGGGTACAAAATGTCGATTTCTCCATTTTAATTGATTCTCATTTTTATGAACCGATATCGATTCTTAAATCCCAAGAATCGATTAGTCTAGTCTGTTTTCAGTTAATGAATGAGCAGAATGTGTAGCTCCTCCCATCCAATAAATCACAATAATCTTTGTGCTTTGTTACTTTTAATATGAAGGAAAGTCTCAGATTTCAAATGACGTCCATCTTATTATGAGATTCAAAAAATAAATACCGTTTTGGCGCTGTTTAATGTGGCGTGACAGATCACTTTAGCGCCTCAGTTAAAGAGAAGCATGTGATCATCCTCTCCTCCGCTTTAATACCAGTTACAGCGAAATAAACATGCATGAACATCTGAAGGTATGTTAAAATATACAGTACAACTTACTGAAATCCGTATCATGTCTCGTGTAATCGCTCAATCAGTGCTTCAACCTCGGAAAGACGTCAATAAAACAGCTTGTAAACAATGTCACGCAACTTCACATTTACCTCAGAAAAACATATTCAGTGACCATAAACTCATTAGTCAGCTAGAAAAGTGCTCTAGAAAGCAACATTCTGATAAATATAGCTATGCACCGTTACATATTCATTATAATTTTTAATGTTCTTCAATATTTAATGCATGTTTGAATAAATCAGTTATGACAGCCGCAATTTAAATGTTTATTTTTTTAAAAAACAAATATGCTATGAGTAGAAATATGATTATGTAATTCTAAACTTTATTTATAATAAAAACATCATTGAGTGTAATTTAAGTGTTTGTATATAAATAAGTTAATTTAACCTTCAATATTATTATAGTAGTACCAGCTGACTCTCATGTGTAGTTTACAGCATTAGTTGAGAGATTGTTTTCCTATAGAAAATGTGCCATGAACTGAAACTGAAATACTACATCCAAAATAATCGATAATCGATATATCAAATCGTGAAAATTGTGTCAATAATTTTTTTTTTCTGTAAGAATTGAATACTATTTATTCAGCAAGGATACATTAAATGATCAGAGGTAAAAGTAAAGACATTTATAATGTTATAAAAGATTCTATTTCAAATAAATTATGTTCTTTTCAACTTTCTATTAATCAAAGAATCCTGAAAAAAGTGTCACGGTTTCCACAAAAAAATAAACTGTTTTCAACATTTATAATAAATGCAGAAGAATAATTTTTGAGCAAAAGACATTAAAAATCTTACAGACCCCAGAGTTTTGAACAGTAGTGTGTCATTATTGACTTTCTTAATTCACATTCCTGGTCTCATTGAGAATAATTCATCAGTGCAAAAGACAAAAACAAAATGTTGGTCCTGTAATGTAATAATTTGATAAGTCTCTGAAATTACTTTCATTTTCAGCTGATGTCATCAAAAATTATGTAACCACCTGTCATATATTTTCAACATCCAATCAATTCATGATGGATATGTGATGAAATATTCTTTTCAATTCAGAAACGTCACATTATTAAAGTAAAATTGATTGCGAACGGCGTTTCACATTGAATAAATTCAACAATGTGAGTGAAAAAGAAAACTAAGTGAGAAAATTATTGATTTTGTTTAGTTTTGGTCATGATATTATTAGTTAATAATATATTTTTATTCATATTTAGTATTTTTATTTAGATTAATTGTATTATTAAACTATTTTTTATTTTCTTAAGTATGGGAATGTGTTTTGTGGTGTAGAAAGTTATTATATTTTGATGGGATATTACGAATGCAAGCTTACACTAAGATGTTTATTAAGAGAGTAAACTGGGTCTGTTTTGATTTCATGTTGACTAAACGGTCCTCTGTGAGCAGTTAAAGAGGCCTTAGAGGAAAAGTGGCATTATTGAGTCTTTAGGAATCCATCTTGTTAATATTTAATAAGAGTCATTTAAATTTCTCTCAGTGTTAAAGGGCAGCAGGGCTCAGTTCAAGGCTTTACGGATGCCGCCCTATTGATCGGCTCAGCTGGGCGTCCGGCTGTGGTCAGTGAGCAGAGGTTGATTTAATTAGCGTGAGACGAGAGACTAATGAACATCCTGATAAGAGGCTGAGGAACTGGAACTGGAGCATAGCGGAGAAAAGGCGACCCGGGTCAGCTGCTGAGTCATTACAACCGCACAACGGCTTGATGTCTGAGGTTTATTACTTTATTAAGCAGAAATGAGACCTGAATTTACTGAAAGGACAGAGCTGTGGAGGTGAATTTGCAATTATACTGCTTCATCAGCAGATGTTATCTTTCTAAAGTAATAGTTCACTCAGAAATTAAATTCCGTCACCGTGTTGATGCTGATCTTTTCCATACAATGAAAGTAAATGACAAAACATTATAGATCCAAACAAGCACCATCAAAGTTAGACATGAATAAATGATGTAAAAAAACAAACAAACAAACAAACAAACAAACAATATATATATATATATATATATATATATATATATATATATATATATATATATATATATATATATATGATGTAAATAAAATAAAAATAGTATTTTCTGTCATACATTGCTCATTTTTTTATTTAAATATTTTATAAATAAATATTTAGTGAAATACTACTGTTTATCACTATATATATATATATATATATATATATATATATATATATGTAATAGTGTTAATAATAATATAATATTAATAATAATTTAATAATGTAAATAAAATAAAAATATTCATTTGTCTGGTCATTTTTTATTTTAAATTATTTAAATATTTTATAAATTAATATTTTCTGAAATAATATATATAAAATATATATATATAGTGATAAAATGTTGTATTTCAGAAAATATAAATTTATAAAATATTTAAATATGAAATATTTATAATAATATTAAATATATATATATATATATATATATATATATATATATATATATATATATATATATAATAGATTTGTAACAGTGTTTTAGATTTATTTATTTATTTATTTATTTATTTATTTATTTATTTAGATCCAAACAAGCACCATCAAAGTTAGACATAAAAAATATTATATATATATATATATATATATATATATATATATATATATATATATTAATAATAAGTTAATAATGTAAATAAAATAAAAATATTCATTTCTGTCATTTTTTTTTATTTTAAATTATTTAAATATTTTATAAATGAATATTTAGTGAAATACTACTGTTTATCACTATATATATATATATATATATATATATATATATATATATATATATATATATATATAGATAGATAGATAGATAGATAGATTTGTAATAGTGTTTTAGATTCATTCATTTGTTTACACTTTTCTGTTTTATTTTTATTTATCTTGTTTGTTTCCTAATCTAGTTGTCTGATAAACCTGCCATTGTATATTAAATAGATATTGTTGGCTCTTTGACAAATTGCTTTTGTTCCTCTTTTGTAAGTGTCTTCTGATAAAAGCATCTGCTAAATGCATAAATGTAATTGTATTTCATGTAAATGTACATGAACACTGGAAAAAATAGCAAAATAAAAAGGATTACATCTTTAGTCAAAAATGTTATTTTTATGTTAAAATTGCAAAGATTTCACCTCCTTAAAAAGCTACTTTTTGTTAGTAATTTGTCATGATGTTTTTCAGAAGGGTAGCTTGACTATAGTTCAATTGATGAGAAGCCTGTAGTTCTGCAAGCTTAAGAGTCGAAGCATTAGTCGCACTTTATCTCTTTATCTTGAGTCTGGTGATACTCAAGAGACTCCAGCTGCGGTCAGTGAACTGACACCTAATTAAACCAGACGTCTGTGGAAACGCTGGGGAATTACAGAAGCAACTTACTACAGTCTCAACAGTATCGCTTCGACATACATGAGCAAACGCTGTAATGTGTCGTGGGCTTCAGTGAGGCAGCTGTCTGCTGTTGCTATGGCACCTAAACTGAGACGTGTATAAAACATTAGCTTTAACTGTAAAAAAATCTGCAGGAATTTACAGGATTAAAGAGTATTATTTTATAATAAATTACTGTACATAATTATATACATAAAATGCAGCTCAAAGTGCTTTGCATAATCAATATCACATCTAATAATCAAAAAATCAATCAAAAAGTATAAAATACTAAACGTATACTGTAAAAGATAATTTATTAAAAACATAATTCAAAGACAACTAATTAAATGCTACATTCAAAAAATAGCATTTTTAAGAGTGTAAGATAAAAAGATGGGTTTTTAGTTTTCCTTTAAAAATACTGAGTGAACTGGCTTCCCTAATATCTATTGGTAGTGTATTCCACAATGATAATTGATAAATGATAATTGTCACCTTATTAATACTGGAGTTAAAACTTAAATCAGAATCTAAAATAACACACTTGTAACATCTAGTCTAACCCAAGGAGTCAATTTACCCAAATTCTTAAAACTAGTCAGAAATCTTCTGTGAAATCAATGTATGCTGGGTCACTTTCTTACTAATCATTGTAAATCAACAGCAGAATGATGCTGACATCACAGTAATTTCTTCACTGCTCTTGATTTATTGTGCATTCACATTATAAAGTCGTCTTTAACCATGTCACTGTTATAAATTATATTGTTTAGCACTGTAATTGTTTTGAAGTCACCACAATTGTGATCAGTGTTCAGTTTGCTTGGGATCTTGGACCTGGTCTATTTATATTCAAATTTCTGATCAAGCAAAGTCAGAAGTGTGGCAAACTGTTAAAACGATGACAAGCTAGAATAAGAAATAAACAAATTGGCTAATTTTAAGTTCTAATCTATTCTTAGCATTGGTTTTATTTTAGTATGAAGATTTGCCAATAACATATTTCAAATTCATAACTGTTTGTAGATGGATTTTTCACAGTAGTGAAGCAACAGCTGAGATGCATCTTTAAAAGATCTTTCAACACAAGATTTTTTTTCTTGTAAGCATAAGAATGATGCACAGATATCGATACATGACATGTACAAAACACAACTATGGTGAAACTCAACCAATAAAAATAAAACACAACATAAACCAACAACAACACAAACTGCTAAAAGTGCTTCAAGAATTTAGAGAAAAAAAGTTGAAATAAAATGTCATCAATAAACTCACATTTTAACTTACAAACGTACGTTTTAAGAATAAAGTCATTGAGTTTTAAGAAAAAACTCGCTAAATTTAGAGAAGAAAGTCTAAATAAAATGTTGAGAATAAAGTCCTATTTCGAGAAAAAAATCATTAAATTTTGAGAAAAGTCGAAATAAAATGTTGTTAAGAAACTCATAAAATTTTGAGAATAAAGTGTTGAGAAAAAAATCTTTAAATTTTCAAAAAAAAGTCAAAATAAAACTCAAAACTCATTAAATTTTGAGAATAAAGTCGTGTATTGAGAAAAAACTTCATATTTTGAGGAAAAATCTAAATAAAATGTTGAGAATAAAATCATTAAATGTTGAGAATAAAGTTGTTTTGATAAAAAAACATTAAATTTCAAGAAAAAAGTTGAAATAAAATGTCAATAAACTCATTAAATTTTGAGAATGAAGTGTTGAAAAAAATCTTTAAATTTTGAGAAAAAAGTCCAAATAAAACTTGTCAATAAACTCATTAAATTTTGAGAATAAAGTCGTGTATTGAGAAAAAACTTCATATTTTGAGAAAAAAGTCTAAATAAAATGTTGAGAATAAAATCATTAAATGTTGAGAATAAAGTTGTTTTGAGAAAAAACATTAAATTTCAAGAAAAAAAGTTGAAATAAAATGTCAATAAACTCATAAAATTTTGAGAATAAAGTCAATGTTTTAAGAAAAAACTTGTTAAATTTTATAGAAAAAAGTCTAAATAAAATGTTGAGAATAAAATCATTAAATGTTCAGAGTAAAGTCGTGTTTCGAGAAAAAACATTAAATTTCGAGAAAAAAAGTTGAAATAAAATGTTGTCAATAAACTCATAAAATTTTGAGAATAAAGTGTTGAGAAAAAAATCGTTAAATTTTGAGAAAAAATATGAAAATATTGTCAATAAACGTATTAGATTTTGAGACTAAAGTTGTATTTCGAGAAAAAAATTGTTACATTTAGAGAAAAAAAAGTAAAAAAAAATGTTGAGCATAAAATCATTAAATGTAGAGAATAAAGTCATTGTGTTTCGAGGAAAAACATTACATTTTGAGAAAAAAAAGCAGAAATAAAATGTAGAGAATAAACGCATTCAATCAGTGTCATATTCAGTGCATACTGATAGAGGACATGACAGAGACTAGAGATTTAACACGTTTTTTTTCTTGAAACACAACTTTATTCTCAAAATTTAATGAGTTTATTCTCAACATTTTATTTTGAATTTCTTGAAACACAATGACTTTGTTCTTGAAATTTAATGTTTATTTTCAACATTGTATTTTGCCTTTTTTTTCTCACAATTCAATGACTTTAATCCCAAGATGGTTTTATTTTTTTTATTAATGCTTGGCCCTAATCTTTTTCTGTATGTACATATGCGCTATTGAAAAAAAGTATAAAATTGTTTGTTTACAGTCCTTTTTTCCAAAAGTGTTTTCCAATACTGTAAACTCACAGACAGTAAAAGCAAGATTTTTTACAGTACAATTGTAAAAACTTAACTAAAATTGTCAGTAAAGTACTGTAGAATGAAAGTAATGCAGTTATTAACCTGGAATATACTGTAATTGCATACTAACATTTTTAACAGTGTATGTTTGCAGATGGAGCCCTGCATGTACAGTACAGCAATGCATCATCACAAAGTGTAGAAATAATCCATGAGCGATGCTTGTATGTAAAGTATGTGGGGTATAATTGCATTGTGAGAATGAATCGTGATATCCTTGGTTGTTTTTATCTAGGTCAACCCAGATAAAGACGTACTCCTGGGACAATGCACAGGTCATCCTGGCAGGAAATAAGTGTGACATGGAAGAGGAGAGAGTGGTGTCTGTGGAAAATGGCAGAATGCTGGCAGAGCAGTTGGGTAAGTTCACTCTTCCTGACCTCATCCCCAAACTGAGTTTGATTCCTCCAGGGACTCATTAGAAACTACCTGTGGAGCCAGTCAGGTGGGTCAGAACAACTTACTTCTTAACTAGTTTTGCTTCAAGACCCAGATTTTGCAGTGGACATTGAATAAAAATTGAGTACATAGTTCATAAGTGCATAGTGCTTCATTTGAGACAAAACATTTTAGCTATCTGACATTTTCATGTTTGACTCCAAAATGAACCAGATTTGAAATTAATCTCACCATGCATAAAATGCACCATTTTTGCTCCTATAGAAACACTGTAATAGAATATATACCTTAGACAGCTCACGTACTGTCATATGTTCACTGTGCATAAATTAGAGCATATGGAGGGAATTGCAGCTTTGAGCTCAGGCGATAATTAAACGCATATAATTGGATGACACCAGAATGTGCAGACAGGCTTGAAAATAGACACAATTACTGCATGTGTGGTGTGAGAGAGGACATACCCTTGTCGCTTTAAGACCGTCAAATTAATTATATCTCACGATTTGTAAAAGAGCACACATTCTGCCTACATAGGCAACTTACTTCTGAGGCACCATCCATATAGAACCTCATAAGTCACAGAATTAAGATGATCTACATAGTCAGCAACTTTGTGCAAAAATTGAGCTCCTCGTGTAAAGTGAACACGAAACTTGACATAAAATTGAAAAGAGATCGATGGTTACATGTTACTAAAAATACAATACTCTAATAAAAATAAAATACAATTTTTAATTTTAAATATAATTAACTATTTTTATTAATTATGATACATAAATACATTGAATTACTAATTAAATTATTAATATATTTATCAAATACATTTCTATTTATTAAATATATTTATTAAAATGCTACATTATTTTAAAAATAATTTAATATATTATTAAGCAGTATTGTACTATTTATATTAATGTTTATATTATTACTTATGTGTATTTATTTATGTATTTATTATAATATAATTTATATTAACTATTTATTTATGCATTTAATAAATATCTCAATAATATTTTTTCACTTAAGCTTGTTGAAATGTATCCTGTGATTTCTATTTGTACTATTTATATCAATATTTATATTAACTATTTATATTAGTATATATAATAAATATATAAATATATTGAATAGATATAATAATTACATTTAAATAATCAAAATAGTTTATTAGGGATGCACCGATATGAAAATTGTCTGATACCGATAACCGATCATTTATATTTGAAAGCCGATAACCAATATATTGGCCAATAAATCTAAATCCAAAATTTTATATAATTTTTGAGAGCCTGATTACAAAAACAAAAGTCTCACCATTAAATCCATGTCCCAAATCAACATATATTGGCCGATACCGATAACCGATAATTAGTTATATTTGAAAGCTGATAACCGATATATTGGCCGATAAATCTAAATCCAAAATCTAACTGATTTTATATTTAAAAATCAACATATATCAGCCAATGCCGATAACCGATAATCATTTATATTTGAAAGCCGATAACCGATATATTGGCCGATAAATCTAAATAAAAAATTGTATATAATTTTTAAGAGCCTGATTACAAAAATAAAAGTCTCACCATTAAAAGCCATGTCCCAAATCAACATATATCGGCCGATACCTATAACCGATAATCATTTATATTCGAAAGCCGATAACCGATATATTGGCCGATAAATCTAAATCCAAAATGTTATATTATTTATGAGAGCCTGATTATAAAAACAAAAGTCTCACCATTAAAAGCCATGTCCCAAATCAACATATATCGGTCGATACCTATAACCGATAATTATTTATATTTGAAAGCCGATAACCGATATATTGGCCGATAAATCTAAATCCAAAATCTAAATGATTTTATATTTAAAAATCAACATATATCAGCCAATGCCGATAACCGATAATCATTTATATTTGAAAGCCGATAACCAATATATTGGCCGATAAATCTAAATAAAAAATTGTATATAATTTTTAAGAGCCTGATTACAAAAACAAAAGTCTCACCATTAAAAGCCATGTCCCAAATCAACATATATCGGCCGATACCTATAACCGATAATTAGTTATATTTGAAAGCCGATAACTGATATATTGGCCGATAAATCTAAATCCAAAATCTAAATAATTTTATATTTAAAAATCAACATATATCAGCCAATGCCGATAACTGATAATCATTTATGTTTGAAAGCCGATAACCGATATATTGGCCGATAAATCTAAAAAAAATTTATAGAATTTTTGAGAGCCTGATTACAAAAACAAAAGTCTCACCATTAAAAGCCATGTCCCAAACACACAATTATAATGTTCTCATTATAATATTATGTAGCCGATATGACAGAAGTGATTTCAATCATATTTCAAGCAATTCAAAATCATGGCAAACATCTTAAGTGTCTCAGCTGAAGGAAATAATCCATTATTTATCGGCTTTAATATATTGGCCAAATTTTCTTATCGGGCCGATAACGATAAATAAATCAACATATATCGGCCGATACTGATATGGTAGCCGATATATTGTTTATTCTTCCATCTTGGATTTATTGTTTCACTAAGCTTGTTGAAATGCATCCCCAATACCAAGAATACAAGCAAAACTGCCTTAGAAATGTAATATTTATTTATATATAGAATATAATTAGTTAGGGATCTAAACTGTGATTTGGTGTCATTTCTGTCTACCAGGTTTTGAGTTTTTCGAGACGAGCGCCAAGGACAACATCAACGTGAAGCAGACCTTTGAGCGTCTGGTGGACATAATCTGCGACAAGATGTCAGAGAGTATAGAGACTGACCCCGCCGTTACCACCGGAGCCCAGGGAACGGCCCGGTTAACGGATAACCCTCCTCCACTACAGCAGCCTAACTGTGCCTGTTAGTGCTCAGTCTATATGGTAGCATAAGTGTGTGTATGTGTGTGTGACACCCTTTAGATGGATGCATATATCCTTTAATGTCATAGAATGCAGGTGCTGGAACAACCTGAATTTGATTGGTGCATGCCAGAAGTCATGTGACCCATTTACAACTACACCCAAACAAGAGCTGTTTCAAAAGCAACTTTTCAGTGTTTTAGAAAGCAGGATAGATAAAAATAGATATTGTTTTCAGTTTAGGCCACTAGAGGGCGTTCACACAGGACACTTTCTTGCAGGAGTCTTTTTTAAAATGTCTGATGCACGTGAATACACGTTGTGTACTTTGAACGCTCCTTTAGCCTGTTTTGTTCCAGCACCTCTGCACTAGAGTCACGTCTGTCTATACGGTGCCTAGTTCATTCTGACACACTGCTTTCTTTACTGTCAATCAAAGTCTTAACGGCCTTTTCAGCACTGTTAGTCAAGACCTCGCCCACAAGCATGTTTATTTCTCTAAGCTCCGCCCCTCTTTCTAACGCAAACGGAATGATTTCTGTTTTTTTTTTTAGCCAGATATTTAGATATTTAGGAAGATATTGCGATTATTAACAACATGACATTTATGTAAAGCTGCTTTGGAACAATATGTATTGTGGAAAGCGCTATACAAATAAATTTACAAATTAATTCTAAATTTTAAATGTTCAAAAATTTAAATATAATTACATCATCACACAGGACTTCCATAGAACACAGCCACAGCTTGTCTGGCAACAGTTGGAAAGGTGTGATTGGTCAGAATTCTTTTTAAAGGCGGGGCTTAGGAGAGGGAACCTAAAGCAACTGCATTAACACACACACACACACACACACACACACATGACTCCTTGTTTTTGTAGATCAGGAATTCATCCCATATTAAACTAGTCAAAATTTCCCATCCTGCGGCGGCAGCTGCATAACTATAGTGTGTGTGTGTGTGTGTGTGTGTGTACGCTGTAGATTATTAAAGAATATTAAAGTCACCTATATGAATACATGATATATCTAGTGTACATAGGTTTGTATATACCTCAGTCAGATGAATATAATGTTGTGGATTCGAGTAGCTGTTCAATACAGGGAAAAAAATGTGCATTAAATGTTTCTACGCATTTAATTTGATCATTGTAAATTAATTCACGCTGACTTGATGAAATGAGATATTTATTTATCTATTTATTCAAAGCAAACAGACTTTACAGTGAGAAAAAGATGAGCTGCGTGTGTCTGAAAACGAAACATTCTTTGTGTTTTTCCCCCCAAACCCTTTTTTCTCCATTTCTCTTTTCTGATTTATCGCTGTCGTCGGTTGTTTTTCTCTGCTGGCTAAAAAGCTACTTTGTGGAGGACGTGATTTGCTGTCCCTGCTCTTATCTGGCGTTACGCTCACGGCCGGAGAGGATTCGGTGATTTTAGATGTTATAAGGAATCTGAGTCGGGTCGAAGCTCGCTGGAGCTCGTCTTGTAAAATGATGCAGTAATAGCCAAGGAAATGTGTCGGGCAGCTATTTTCAGAAGTGCATCAATATTTCATCCGACAAACCTTACATGACTTTGGCCGTGGATGGAAATTTTTAAATGTTTGAGTCAGAAATACTGTATTGCTAAGAAAGAGCAGTCCTATGGTGAATGTCTTGAATATTCAGATAATATTTCACCTCAAAATGACACATTTTCACATTTTTTTTTACAGTACTATTTATCTATATATACGCCGATCAGGCATAACATTATGAGCACTGACAGGTGAATAACACTGATCATCTCTTGATCACCGCATGGATATATTAGGCAGAAAGTCAACATTTTGTCCTCAAAGTTGATGTTAGAAGCAGGAAAAATGGGCAAACATAAGGATTTGTGTGAGTTTGATAAGGACCAAATTATGATGGCTAGACGACTGGATCAGAGCATCTCCAAAACTGCAGCTCTTGTGGGGTGTTCCTGGTCTGCAGTGGTCAGTATCTATCAAAAGTGCTCCAAGAACCGGCGACAGGGTCATGGGCGGCCAAGACTCATTGAAGGCTGGTCCTTGTGGTCCGATCCAACAGACGAGCTACTGAAGCTCAAACTGCTCATGAATTTACTGCTGGTTCTGATAGAAAGGTGTCAGAATACACAGGTGGACCAACACAATATTAGGAAGGTGCTCATAATGTTATGCCTGATCGGTGTGTATATAAATATATATCAGGACCGTAACTACCATAAACATTGAGGGTCCCACCCCCAATAATTAGAAATGGCCAAATTGTCCTCCCTAATATTTGATATTATTGATGCCGCTCTGCTGTACTCCATTATGCACCGCTCTGTTTGTTGTTAGGATGACAAAACGAGTTTTAAAAGTTACATTTTTAGGCTGGTCTGCCTCAGTGGTCTAACAGCGCTCGTCACTGTCAGAATGAATGAGCTGGCCAATCAGATCAAAGAAGGCGGGGCTTACTGTTCACAGAAGATGAGTGTGAATTCCAATGCGACGCTTTCGTTTTAGCAGTGAAAGAGTACGTGGCGAGTCGCTAAACATATTTGATATTTGATGATAATATTTTATGATTGGACAGTGTTGCAAACTACTCCAAAATTGTATTGAATGAAATTTTTGCCGTTTTGAATTGAAAACATGCTATTATTTGATTAATATATGATTAATGTAATTCATAACTGAATGTGACGAGACAAGAAACGTTTTGCGTTTTTGACATATTAGATATACAAATAAGAGTGAATATATTTTTTAAAAAATAAATTGATTATTTAAAAACTACAATAATCCTGGAACAGTTTTTATTTCTTTTTCGTTATTTCCTTAAATCCCTTTTAATCTTTTAATTTCTTTTAATCAAAAAAATTACCCAATAACACACCGAAAAAGAAAAAAAATCATGGTACCCCAATGTTCAAGACATGGTTATGGCCTTGATATATATATATATATATATATATATATATATATATATATCAAGGCTGTAATGAGGGCAATGTATATATATATATATATATATATATATATATATATACATTGCCCTCCAAAAGTTTGGAAACGCCCTAAAAAAGTGGCGTTTTGGACAATATTGGCATGAATCCTTTTTAATTTGTGATAATTTTGCACTGATAAGGGACAACACAAACTCCAAAAACATATTTTACATAAACAGTTTATACATAGAAAAAACTTAAATTTTCGATTCATCAAAATATCCAGCATTAGCAGCTATCTGACCTAAACTGGGTTCTGATTGGTTCATTGTATTCTAAACTTAATTGGCAATCAATTGTTGAAGCTATTAAGGTGTGCTGACCCAAAAATCTTTTACAAACCTGGGCCAAGTTTAACCAGCATCACAGCTGGCAAAGGGGCATGTCTGACTTTGACATGTATATATTGCCATTATTATGTAATCAAAATGAAAATTATTATTGCTGGTCTTCAATGATAATGTCAAGTTACTTTAGAAAATGATATGGATTTATGCTGATATCATATATATATATATATATATATATATATATAAATTCCAAATCAACACAACGATTTTCATGGTTAAAAAAGTAAATACTAATATAAAGATTTTATTTGCATTATTGTAATGAGAATTTGGGACAAAAACACACAGAATTATCATTAATATAAAATGTACAACAACAACAAAAAACCCTATTGATCCTAAAAATGGGCTTCATTCTCTCTATATAAAATATAATTTCTAATCTCTCACTTTATGTCATTTTGGGCTGAAATATGACCTGCGCACGTTCCTGACGAGTTTCATGCGATTATAGGCGGTTTTATTTGTTTCTCATCCCTAGAGATGGTCCGACTTCCATTGTGATGTATAATAATCTAGGTAGAATTAAGGTAAAATAGCCCTTAAATGATAAAACTACATGGTGTGGTCTGTTTATATGTGTGGTCTTGTGAGTGTAGTACATAAAGAAGCCTCTATAACGTTAGGCCGACCATATATCCGGCATTACTTAAAACATATCATGGTCACAGGTGTACTGTAGACTGAATTCGCCGGTACTTATATTGCTAATAGTCCATTGATGTGTCCTCAGAATATAGAAAATCAGTACTTTGTTTCCCCAGCACAAGCCACGTTTAGCATCGTCCCTGCATGAAACTGTACGACATCTCTATTTAGATACCTGTATCTGTATAATCTTATTTATTTGTTCATTTATGCGTCCCTCGGTATGTGGGGCGCAGTGGGCCAGCAAGTGCAATATTTTGAATCCCTATCTCTTGTATATAGATGAATGACTGTGTGTGTGTGTGTGTGTGTGTGTGTGTGTGTGTGTGTGTGTGTGTGTGTGTGTAGAGCGTCTCGATGTGCCATGCTGATTTTGCACACTATCTTAACCCACGTGTGGATGATCGCTCTGCCTCACCTTCAACTATCTTTGTGCTGACATTAACACAAAATACTGTGGAGTTACATATAGGTGTGTGTGAGTGTTGGTGTATATACTAGTATCTTGTTGCAAGTCATCTCTGTGGTTTTTCTTTGTGTTTGTGTGTAAATCTCATTCAGTTAGAGCATGCATAGGGCTATAAGAATCACTCTACTGCAAAAAGAGTATTCAGTAGTTTTATAATAGCTGCATTTCAGGTGTAAAGCATGCATAAAAACGGCTTTTTAAATATGAGCTCAAAAAAAGAGAGTGAAAAACATCTAAACATAGGCTATACAAAAAAGTACTTGTACTAGTTCAGTATCAGATGGTAATGATACCTGTTCGTATATGATTCTACCATGCTACATGTCCAAAAATAAACATGGTACTTTATGTTTAGAAAAGTAAACCTCTTTGTTTGAATGATTTAGTGTCATTAACACTACAGATTTCATGTAAGAACATAATTATGTTTATTTTATCAATCATCTGTGGCTGTAAGCTACATGTGTAAATACTAATATAAAGATTTTTATATTAGTACTACTGTATTGTCCCCGAAATGCGGTTTTATTTAAAATTTTGTGGTTTTATTTTAAATATTTTGTTTAAAAAAGCTGGTTTGTGTGGAAAAAAAAAATCTGTTGGACCTAACTTGTGATATATCCGCAGTGATTTCTAATATTTTAGCTGAAGGAATCACTCTAGAGCTGTGTGTGTGGAGTGTGTATGACAAATGTGTGTCGATTACTGTTGAAAATATCAATAAATATTCCTATTGTGTTGATAGTCCTGTGGTCTTTTGTTGTATTAGTACAACTTGGGCAATAATATTGTTATAGTTGTTATATATTATTATTATATTATTATATATTATTATTATTATTGTTATTATGTTAGGGTTAACCCTATTATATTATATTATATTATATTATATTATATTATATTATATTATATTATATTATATATATTATATATTGTTATTGTTATATATTTCTCCTCAAAAACGCGATGTGAAAGCAAACGCCTATGATTGGCTCACCTCGGTCACCGCTGAGAAAAGTAACAGGTACCACGTGACAATGGCATATTTCGGCGCTTGAGCCGTTATTTTGACAATGATTTAAATTACATAGTAAATATATATTTTAGCCTTTACTTTCCTCCAAGGTCAACATAAACGTACATTTTCTAGGACAAAATACGTCACGACGTTTTTAAAGTTTTGTGTTATTGATTTATCTCAGAAGATCAACGAATATTTGATTCTTCATGACTCATCTGCACTCTAGAGGTCAGTGGTGTGTGTGTGTGTCGTTGAATTGGTTTCACTGCCCCCTGGCGGCAGTACTAGGTTATGACAAGCATGACAAAGCACATTCATTTTATCAATGTTGATCTCTTAATATCTTATCCAAAGCCATTTGAAAGATTAGAAGAAAAAAAAGGCGGGAAGAAGACCAGAGACCGTTTTTTTAATGGATGTCAGCGGCTTCACTACGCCGAATAAACTGA
Source organism: Megalobrama amblycephala (assembly GCF_018812025.1). Taxonomy (NCBI): domain Eukaryota; kingdom Metazoa; phylum Chordata; class Actinopteri; order Cypriniformes; family Xenocyprididae; genus Megalobrama; species Megalobrama amblycephala. The sequence goes on from NC_063045.1 coordinate 60,632,263, forward strand.
TTTTGTGGCAAAACGGTTTATCATATAATGAATCTCAGCCCATTGACTAATTTTCAACATGTTTGCGCTTAAATATTGGTTTTAAATCGATCTATTTTTAGTTTACGCCGAAAAATGCTGTTTTATAAGAGAACAGGTGTAATTCACTTCTCATTCGAATTTCATGACGTCAAGCTGTAATGTGATTGGTTATCAAGGCGCACGTGACTTTAGTTAGCCGTTACTCTTTCTTCAATGTTGGTATACAAAGTTTTACATTTAATGGCTTAATATTCCAGCTGCATAATTTCAGTCAGCAGTGAAATCAGTCGTAATATTTGGCAATCGTGTACTTTCAGATTCACTCTGACATTGTCAGGAATTAATTCAAGCGTACATTTTCAGTTCTGCTTTTATACCTGTGGTTTATAGGCTACTGAAATATATTTTTTTAAACGTACATTTTGCATAACATATTTTTTTTTATTTAGGCCTATTTGTAACGGTGTTTTGCCAGAACCATGGTAAATATTTAAGTGAGGTAAGGTTTTCCCGCCTTTATTTTTATTGCCGTTTTAACATAGATATGAACATGAACAACGGCAGGCATAGTTTTATTGACATCCATTTGTATGTATGGCAAGTTCATAGACATGTTATTCTATTTAAAAGACAAAGCACATTCATTTTATCAATGTTGATCTCTTAATATCTTATCCAAAGTCATTTGAAAGATTAGGAGGAAAAAAGGCGGGAAGGAGACCAGAGACCGTTTTTTTAATGGATGTCAAAGGCTTCACTAAGCTGAATAAATTGATTTTGTTGCAAAACGGTTTATCATATAATGAATCCACAGCCCGTTGACTAATTTTCAACATGTTTGCGCTTAAATATCCGTTTTAAATGATTCGAAATGATGTCAAAGCTGTAATGTGATTGGTTATCAAGGCGCACGTGATCTTACTTTGTCTAATGTTGGTATACAAAGTTTTACATTCAATTGCTTAATACTCCAGCAGCATATTTCCAGTCAGCAGTGAAATCAGTCATAATGTTTGGCAATCGTGTACTTTCAGATTCACTCTGACATGGTCAGAAATTAATTCAGTTCTGCTTAACGTGACGCTCATTTTTTTGTGTCCTCATAGTTTTAGTTAAATTTAAAAGGGTAAAAATTGCAAAATAAATTAACAACTTACTTACATACATTCTCTTTTTTGAGGACCAAGTCTAAAATTTCTGGTTTTAATCAATTTTGAGAGAATATTTGGGGATTGATTGCAAAAATGTCAATGTGGTGTAACCGTAAAAACTTGGTATCAAATAATTGATCTTATTTAAAAAAGGTGAAATTCTCAATAAAACACCATATAAGGTAGTTTGGCATAATCTTACATTAGAACAATTTAATAGTAAATAAAAATAAATTTAACACCATTGTTCTGAATATTATAAATAGTTTGGGGAATCATTGGAGTCAAGTCAAATTCCTGAAGTGTCAAGGTGGTGTAACCACCATTCAAGGAGCCATTTTGTTAATATTGTGCAAGAAAACCATGTGACAGGAAATTATATCACAAAGAGGTGACACTTAATGCTGCATGCAAAGGTTAGTAACTGTCTTTAAAATATGAGATAATTTGACATTTTTAGGGTATGGTTAGGTATTCTTAGGTATACATGTCAAATGGTATGACCCCATAAATACATTGATAATTCATCATTATTATAAAAATGTGTGTTAACTTTAAAAATTACATTTGAAATATTTCCACCAAGGCCATGTGCTTACATAGGTGTCCATGATAATACCTGTCAAATTTGGTTTTAAATTGAAATGTCAAATGGTGTAACCGGTTACACCATTTGACTTCTATTACAAGCCTTTCTGTTAGGGGCAAATTTAGTCAAAATCACTAGTTTATATTGCTGATTAAAGATGAAATATAAACTAAACTACAATTTGGAACTATTTTCAAATGTTCAATGTTTTATTTTTTTGAGAAAGTGGTGCTTTATCCACAACTTTATTATTAAAGCTCTGTAATTCAGTAAAATAATATATAGTTATGTTGCACAACATTAATGTTTAGAACATTAATGTTTAACATTGAAATGTTTAGCTTCAATATTTCTATTCCATTCACTTAAGCAATATAAAATCATGGAGTGATTGCTAATGAAAGACAAGTGCGTCAAACGTATCGACAACAGCTTTTATTATGCCGCAGTCGCTGCTTCTGCTTCTTCAGGTCAAGCGTATGTGATGTAAAGCAGCTCTGTTTTAAAATATTAGACACATTTGTGTGTTCAAATTTGTTATAATGCTACTCTGTGCGTTCGCTCGGCAGCTGCCATGAGACACTTGTTGCACACTGCAGTCAACTAGATCCATATTAGGCATGGTAAAACATGGTACTCGCAGTAAATCAAAAAAACAAGATTTAAACAATAAGACTAAACGTGTTTAGCTATATAATATGATTAGATTTCTGTCGACGAATGTATCCAAACAGTTGCTCATCTGTCTAATAAAACACATAATATATTAAAGCGTCTTTGGTGTTTCTGTGGTTTCGACAAAATAAAACCGGAAACCGAGATTAACGCGGGTATCATGTCATTGATAGGCGACGCACGGACATGGCTCGTGTCCTGGTTATTATTTCTCTAGGTTTAAACATTCTTGGAAACATCTGGCATAATATAAGTACACAAGTCAACAAAATATATAAAATTGTCCAAGTGGTTTTTTGATATTTGAATCCAAAAGTCTTACATATTGTGCATTTAACCAAAGACTACAATTTACATCTATAAAATACAATTCATTAAATTTCTAAGATTTTATAATTAAAACGACATAACAGAGCCCCTCTTGCCCCAATCGATAAATCGATATAGTTTCAAGCAAGGAAACAGTGGCTCGAATTCTGATCCTGCTATCAGATATTTTTTTCTTAAGAAATCATCACTTTGATGATTTCTTGTTATCAGATATTGTTCCTTAAAGGGTTAGTTCACCCAAAAATGAAATTTCTGTCATTTATTACTCAATCTCATGTCGTTCCACACATGTCAGACCTTCGTTCATCTTCAGAACACAAATTAAGATATTTTTTGATGAAATCTGAGAGGTTTTTTGTAATCGCCCATAGAAAGCAACGAAATGCCCACATTCAAGGTCCAGAAAGGTTGTAGAGCCATTGTTAAAACAGTCATGTGACTGCAGTGGTTCAACCTTAATGTTATGTAGAGATGAGAATACTTTTTGTGCGCAAAAACAAAATGAAAATTATGACTTTATTCAACAATCTCTTCTCTTCCTGTCATTATCCTCACGCAGGTGACACAGTAACACAGTGAAGCCTTCCTTCTTTATGTCTGAATGCCAGCTCAGTATTGGCCAAAGCTGATCACGTGATCAGCACAGCGCATGCGTGTGAGACTGACGCAAGGCCCGGCCAATAATGAGCCGGTGTTCTGACGTAAAACCTGGAGTTTCTGCACTGTGTTTACCATGTCAACAGCATAGGAGAATGACAGGGAAGAGACAAAATAGTTTAATAAAGATGCTATTTTTGTTTTGTTTTTGCACAAAAAATGTATTCTTGTCTCTTTATAATAAGGTTGAACCATTAAGATTAAGGTTGATCCTTTGCAGTCACGTCGACTGTTTTAACGATGTCTTTAGTACCTTTCTGGACCTTGAAAGGGGTAATTTCGTTGCTTTCTATGGGAGATAAAATTATCTTAATTTGTGTTCTGAAGATGAACGAAGGTCTTATGGGTGTGAAATGACAAGAGGGTGAGTAATTAATAACAGAAATTTCATTTTTGGGTGAACTAACCTTTTAACTGTAAAATATATGAGACATGATTTCACTGTTCATTACTATGATTATTTCTTGTTGCCAGATGTTGTTTTTCATCACTGAAACCACTTAACTTAACTTGCTGACTGTCATGCTTGATTTTCAGTGTCAATTTGTTCAACAAACAATGGCCTTTGGCTGTAGAAGTAACATGGTCAGGTGGTGTAACTGGTTTGTGTCAATTGGCGTAACCAGTATTTTTCATAAAAAATATAATTATTTACAGAAAAATTAATGTGGAATAAAATGTAATCATCTAGTTTAGTGTAATAACATGATTTTAAACAATTTTAAAATAATTTGTCAAAGATTATTTAGAAAACAAATGTGTTTTCAGCATGTGTCCCACCAAATATTGCAAAAACACGTTAAAATTTACATTTAGAGATAACTCTAATAAAATTATTTTTCATTTGATATTTTAAATTGAAGTATATATTTCTATAAGTGAGCTTACATGCCATCTAGGTGGATAACATATTTAATATTTCTCATTCTTTGGCGGTTACACCATTTGACATTTTTAGGTACATTCATTCTTAACTTTAGTAAAAAATTGTGCAAATGTCATTTTTATCAACATAAAATCAACTTAGACACAATATATACATTTTAACGTACCTGATGCATGCTTTTAAAACAGGTTTTTAAAAGATTTTTTAATTTCTCATCTTGCCGCACCATATTTGTCACTGACCCTTTTATACCTGTGGTTTATAGGCTACTGAAATATATTTTTAAACGTACATTTTGCATAACATATTTTCAATGACATCTTATTTTTATTTAGGCCTATTTGTAACCGTGTTTTGTCAGAACCATGGTAAATATTTAAGTGAGGTAAGGTTTTTCCCGCCTTTATTTTATTGCCGTTTTAACATAAAAATATGAATATGAACAATGGCAGGCATAGTTTTATTGACAAGTTTATATGTTATTAGCCTATTTAAAAGCCTATAAGGGTAGATTCTTTCATAAGTTTGAAAAGTGGGTACAAATTAAGAAGCTAAATGCCCAAAATATTATATTTTCCATTGCTTTTTATCAGTCGCTTAGAAAAGAATGTAATATGAACAGTTGTTAATATGAAGCTGTTACTCTATTTGCCCACCAGGTGGCAGCAGAATCAAAGTTTCGATTTATATTCGACTGAGGGCGCTGTTAATGTTTTTTTGTTTTCATACAAATGTGCCTTCTAAAGGATTTTAGACTATTTTAGCCATAAAAATTATGTAACCTATAAATCACCAGTTAGCTCAGTTTCTACGGTCATAATACAGCGTGTATGAAATAAATAAAGAATAAATAAATGTATATGAATTATTCTAAAATACCTTACGTCAGTTTTGTTTATTATTTCATATGCTAATATATATCGTATTTGCATATCCGTACTGAGGCAACCATCGCATCGCGATACTTAATATTTTAACAGTTCACATATGTGACTACAATATAAAATACCACATGCCTAGTATATTTAATGCAAGAGCCTTTTTTGGAAAGAAAATTAGAGAAAACATTAACCAAACATCACAGTGACGCATGACGTTGTCATTCTCTGAGCGTCCACAAGGTGGCGGCGGCGCGCAGGAAGACCTGATGACGCACTGACTGAACCACATCAGAAGACTTTCAGTTTGACTCATCAAACCAAATCATGATGTTCGTGAGTTAACCAAGGACAAACCCTTATGAGCTTCACATCTGCAACACACACAATCATGCGACACACGTGTGGAATCAACCCATGCTTTTATTTCATTCGTTGCATATAAAATGAGTTTTTCTGTCTTTTGTTTTGTAGTTAAACCGTTTGGAGATGGACCTACAGTACAGACTGTATAAGAGACAAAAGTGTTTGGGTTTTTAATCAGCAGAACTTAGGAATCAAATGTTGAAGTATCCCTTTAATGACATTGAAAAAATACCAGTAATAATTAATAATAATAATAGCCACGATTGGCTTTGGTCCAGGGCTGCTAAAATCTACAGTATGCGTGTCAGAAAGTATGCTTATTTAACATCTGAAACTCTAGGGACTCGTTCAGTTAGTGCACAAGCACATCTACAAGGCTGGATGAGATGAAGGTCGCAGACGGTACCTGAACAAAGTTAAAGAACAGCGTGAAAGTAGAAGATCACAAGCAGCTCTAGGGCAAAGCAAACTGTCCTGCGTCTATTGCATGTTTGCTATGTGCCACTGTTTTGGACCTACAAATGAAAAGAAGAAACCTAAGGCGTCCTAAGCTTTAAGTGCAGCACATAAGATGCCCTGATAGCACACGTCGTGTCGGGACAGCTGTCTAAAGACACACAAAGAAAGATGTTTTTAAGTTTAAGGCACAGCCCTGGGGCCAAACGCCAGTGGCGACGCGTCTCAGATGGTTTGGCTATCCCCAGATCTCCAGAAACAAGCTTCTTATTTTTATACAGAATATTATTATCATCATTTTTTTTTATACATTGGATAATATCTATAATAATAATAATAATAAACATTCTCTCAACAAGAGTTTACCAAATACAGCAACTCCATCCGGGATGAAGTTTAGAATCTGTCATCATTTACAACAAACATTACAATATATACAGCAAAAAATAAATACATCGTTGTAAACAGCAAAAAAAATAAACAACAATAACAACAACAAAAAAAAAAAAGGTAAGGTCATCCGGTGAGGAAAGAATATATCATGGCACAAAACTTAAATAAAAATATTTATAACAAAATCAGTACTACTCGAGCCAGGTTTCAAGTTTCTGTGAGCGTATTATGTTTCCTACAGACTTTAAAAAGTTTTATGTACACGACCAGAAGACCAGTAACTTGCAAGTCCACACGCTCTATGCTACAGTTGATGGTCTACAGTACTGCTTTCAAACAGAAGCTAAACAATAAATAAAAACCATATACAGATATATATATATATATATATATAAATAAAAGCCACGTGCGGGAGGGAAGTTTTGGCATGAAATGCAAATGCGGATTTTGACGCTAAACTGCATCTAGCCCTAAGAGAAGATCTCTGATCTAATAAACCGTGAGTGGATGTGTGGGGAAAAAAAAAAATAAAATCGGTCAAATCGAAAGGCATTGCACAAGAAATACTCTGGGATTGTAGAGTATTAACGTGCAGGATGTGTGACGCGCACGCTGATGTGGTTTTCTGGGAGATCCTGCAAATGAAAGCAGAAAAAGGCAAAAGAAAAAAATCTCACATGCTACAGATGTCTTTACAACAGAAGTGCTTCAAATAAACGGCTTGTGAGGTTTAAGGTTTGACTTCTGATACACCCATAACAGGATGTTGCCATTGAGAGAAGTTTTGAGTTATAAAGCCCGAACAGGATGTTTGTGTCAGTCTGAACTGTGTTAAAGCCAAAAAAATAAGAGTATGCATGGTGATTAAATCAACAATAAAGTTCGTATAACACTTTACTTGGTGCCTGTAATGTTATGTTTAATATTACATAATATGTATTATGCATATATTACAATGTGTCTGTGTGTATAATACTAACATTATAGTATTATGTAATATATATATATATATATATACGTTATATTATACACATTTAAATATATAGTACCAGACATTGGAAACATTACTATTTTTAATGTTTTTGAAGTCTCTTCTGCTCATCAAGGCTGCATTTATTCGATCAAAAATACAGAAAAAAACAGTAAAATTGTGAAATATTATTACAATTTAAAATAATAGGTTTCTGATTTAATATACTTTAAAGTATAATTTATTTATGCAAATTTTCAGCATCATTACTCCAGTCTTCAGTGTCACATGATCCTTCAGAAATCATTCTAATATGATGATTTATTATCAAAAAATAACAGCATTTATTCAAAATAGAAATCTTTTCTAACAGTATAAAGGCTTTACTATCACTTTTGATCATTTTAACACATCCTTGCTGAATAAAAGTATTAATTTCTTGCAAAAAAAGAAAAAAGAAATTACTGAACACAAACTTTTGAGTGTATAATGTTGCAGAAGATTTCTATTTTAAGTAAATGCTCTTTTTTAATTTTTGTTCATCAAAGTATCCTGAAAAAAAGTATCACAGGTTATAAAAAAAATATTTAACATTAACTTTAAATCATCATATTGGAATGATTTCTGAAGGATCATGTGACACTGAAGACTGGAGTAATGATGCTGAAAATTAGGCTTTGCATCAGAGAAATAAATTATATTTTAAAGGATATTAAAATAGAAAACCATTATTTTAAATTGTAATAATATTTCACAATATTATTGTTTTTACTGTATTTTTGGTCAAATAAATGCAGCCTTGATGAGCAGAAAAGTCTTCTTTCAAAAACATTAAAAATAGTGATGTGTCCAAACTTTTGACCGGACCGGTGCTATCTATATATATTATAAATGCATTAATATCTTTATATCACAGGCTTCAAGTGCAGTGTTGCTGAAAGAACGGCTCTGAAACGAGACAGGAATCACTCAGAAAGAGTTGAATGTTCATAAAGCATCTGTAGGTGAAGTGTATTAAGAGGTTGACTGGAGGTAAAGTGTTGGACGAAGTAAAAAACAACGTAAATACAGCTTCTGAGAGAAGGGCGTGCGGCAGCAGTGATGTGTATACGGTGGCGAACGCACGACCCACGTTGCGTACTTGCAAGTTACCCTTCGCCTAAAGTTTCCTTGAAAACGCAACAGCTGCTGTTTTGATATTAAAAGTAAGTATGTAAAAATCTGTATGTATACCGTACAAAAATCATCGAAGAGGCCATGACAGCGCTGAGCTGTGTGTTTTTTTTTTTGTTTTTTTTGTCTTTTGTGAAATTTTTCTCAGTCAAAGTTTAGGAAGACTTAAAACGTAAAAAATAAGGTCTCTTTGAAATCCAAGGAAACGTGTTCCTGCGTCGATCTCCTCGGTGGGCGGCGTCTCCTCCGATTGCTTTGTGTCGAATCCCCGGAGGAGGGCGAAGGTAAACAAAACCAAGCTTGAAAAGACAGAGGACTAAATGTTATTCCTGAGTGCAAATAAAACGACAACCTACCGAAGTCTTAGTGTCCTCTCGTCTCCAGGCAGCTCGTAGAGAGACGGAAAGAGAAGGAGAGAGCGAGAGAGGAGTGGCCGAGGTCTCGGAGTGCAACGTGCGCTTTGGAACTCAATTTCATTGTCATTTATTAAATATTCGCGGCAGCTAGTTCGGGACGCGCTGCTACGTGTCTGCCGGCTGCTCCTCTTCGTCTTCCTCCTCGTCCTCCTCCTCCTCCACCATGCTGGGTTCCGTGGAAACCTCCTCCGAAATTCCCTCCTCCGGAATTTCCGTGGATTCCGAGTCCTGCGTGATGAGAGTTTTTGAATCACTACAGCTGTTGTCCTCCTCCTCGTCCTCGTCCTCCTCTTCTTCCTCCTCGGCCTGGCTGCCGCTGTCCTTCTCCGTGTCGGATTCGCCGTCCTCCTCCAGCGTCAGCTCGAACTGGAACTTCTCGGCCCCGCCGGAGCGGCTGCCGTCCTCGGGCTGGTCGGGAGCGGGCGACGGGCTCTGGGGAATGGTGCTCTGGTACCACTCTCGGTTGTCCTCTAGCGTGTCCAGGATGTCCTGTGCGTCCGGGTGCACGAGGTCAGGCCCACGTCTCCCACAGCGGGTGCACGATATAGTCAATGAAGCCCACCTGGAGACACAGAGGATTACAGTCATGTACAATCAATCAATCAATCAATCAATCAATTTCTATAGGATTAGTTGTTAAATATATTATTGTATGTTGAGTTTATCCTGCTGTCACCCTTCATTTTTGAGCACAGATCTGAACTTAAACTTGGTTGTAATTCATGAACACTTTGGAAAACAGACTAAGATCTGTCACTTTATTTAAAGAAGACACTCAGAAGATTATTGCAGAAGTGAGGCAGTTCAAAAATGGTTACAGATAAGTTTACTGTAACTAAAATTTTTTTATTCTATACAAAAAATATAAATATATATACTATGGAAGATTGTTTCCGCCATGAAATAACAAATAAAAAAGGTAATTACGACTTTTTATCTCACAATTCTGACTTTTTTTCTCAGAATTGCGAGTTATAAAGTCAGAATTGTGATAAAAATTTGCTATTGTGAGAAAAAAAGCCAGAATTCCGACTTTATAACTCTCAATTCCGACTTTACAACTCACAATTCCGACTTTACAACTCACAATTCCGACTTTAAAACTTGCAGTTCCGATTTTATAACTTGCAATTCCGACTTTATATCTCGCAGTTCCGACTTTATAACTTGCAATTCAGACTTTATAACTCACAATTCCGACTTTAAAACTTGCAATTCCGACTTTAAAACTTGCAGTTCCGATTTTATAACTTGCAATTCCGACTTTATATCTCGCAGTTCCGACTTTATAACTTGCAATTCAGACTTTATAACTCACAATTCTGACTTTATAACTTGCAATTCCGACTTTATAACTCACAATTCTGACTTTATAACTTGCAATTCCGACTTTATAACTCACAATTCTGACTTTATAACTTGCAATTTATAACTCACAATTCTGACTTTATAACTTGCAATTCTGACTTTATAACTCACAATTCTGACTTTATATCACGCAGTTCCGACTTTATATCTCACAATTCCAACTTTATATCTCACAATTCTGACTTTATAACTTGCAATTCCGACTTTATATCTCACAATTCCAACTTTATATCTCACAATTCCGACTTTATAACTCACAATTCTTCTGACTTTATATCTCACAATTCTGACTTTATATCTCACAATTCTGACTTTATAACTTGCAATTCCGACTTTATATCTCACAATTCCAACTTTATATCTCACAATTCCGACTTTATAACTCACAATTCTGACTTTATAACTCACAATTCTGACTTTATATCTCACAATTCTGACTTTATAACTTGCAATTCCGACTTTATAACTCACAATTCTGACTTTATATCACGCAGTTCCGACTTTATAACACGCAGTTCCGACATTATAACTTGAATTCTGACTTATAACTCACAATTCTGACTTTATATCACGCAGTTCCGACTTTATATCTCACAATTCCAACTTTATATCTCACAATTCTGACTTTATAACTTGCAATTCCGACTTTATATCTCACAATTCCAACTTTATATCTCACAATTCCGACTTTATAACTCACAATTCTGACTTTATATCTCACAATTCTGACTTTATATCTCACAATTCTGACTTTATAACTTGCAATTCTGACTTTATAACTCACAATTCTGACTTTATATCACGCAGTTCCGACTTTATAACACGCAGTTCCGACATTATAACTTGCAATTCTGACTTTATAACTCACAATTCCGACTTTATAACACGCAATTCCGACTTTATATCTCGCAGTTCCGACATTATAACTTGCAATTCTGACTTTATAACTCACAATTCCGACTTTATATCACGCAATTGCTACTTTATGAAATGCAATCACGACTTTGTCATGCAATTACAACTTTATAACACTAAATTCCGACTTCATAACACGCAATTCCGACTTTAAATCTTGCAATTCCGACTGTATATCTCACAGTTCCGACTTTATAACACGCAATTCCGACTTCATAACACGCAATTCCGACTTTAAATCTCACAATTCCGACTGTATATCTCACAGTTCTGACTTTATAACATGCAATTCCGACTTCATAACACGCAATTCCGACTTTAAATCTCAACCGACGTATATCAATTCCACTTTACTTTCCGACTTCATAACACGCAATTCCGACTTTAAATCTCACAATTCCGCTGTATATCATTCCGACTTTATAACACTAAATTCCGACTTTAACACGCAATAACTCACAATTCCGCAATTCTGAGAAAAAAAGTCAGAATTGTGAGATTAAAGAGTTGCAATTACCTTTTTTAATTTTTTTATTTAGTGGCGGAAACAAGCTTCCATTCCAGTTTTATTTTGGGGTTGTTGAAGTGATTACTGCAGTGTGTGGCGTGTGCTACCTGAGACTTCTCCACCGAGGCGTTGTGCTTGTCACACATGGGGCTGATCTCCATCCCTCGCTCTCTCTCCCGGTCGCCCTGACTGAAGAACTCCTCCATGATCCGGTCCGTCCACTGTCTGTACAGCTGCAGGGGTTTGGTGGGGTTACTGAGATCCGCACAGTGCACCATGTTCTGAAGCACCTGACCGACACCAACACAGACGATATTAACACTTCTGCTTCAGTTAGACAGCTAAAACAAACTGCATGATATATTTACAATAAATCAGTATCATGAGTTACATATTAAAATGATAACTTCTTTAATGTCCAATAAACAGTTATATTTATAGTTATATTTAAATGTTAATTAAATGGGTTTATTAAACACCATTGGTCAACAAAAAGACAGTCCCGCCCCCAGCTTCACGCCATTGGCTGAGACAGAAGTGGTGTATCCTCACTTGTATCCTGTCTGAATAGTTATCCAGCAGCAACACTCCAGAACTGGTGACCTTCTTCGTCTCCACCATCGTCTTCAGATCGGCCAGCAGGTTCATATGTTTGGACATATCCGTCGCTAAGACCTTGAAGAAACGTATGAGAAAACCTTGAGACTTCGGAATAAATAAAAAAACACACACTAGATGTCATTTCAAGGAGCTCCAGCAGAACGTACGATGTCTATGACCATCTTGCGCAGCGATTGTCTCTGTTTTTTGGTCAGGTTCTGGAAGATGTCACAGTTCTCCTCCTGCAGCAGTTTGAAGCCCACCGCCAGATGATGGTTCTCCAGCACCGATGAGTCATTGTACATGAGGGCCAACTCGGAGTCTGCAGACACACACACACACACACACACACACACATGAACAAAACACGGGAAATTCTGAAGCTCCCGAACACGACCCCGACCTTGTGCTAATCTCTACATCAGCGTGACGGACGCGCCGCAAACAGCCGTGTCAGCAGCAGGACTCCATCACTGTCTGCCAGAGATTACAGCGTGTGACGCAGCGCTAAAGCCTCTCAGACAGACACACACGCTCCCATGAGGCCTGAGTCGCATTTATCTGTCGTATCAGTGCATCAGGGCTGCTTATGTCAAAATAGAGTTATGTAAGAGGTTTTGAGGACAGATGTGCTGGTCTGTCTGTCTCTGAGCTGATGGGATTTGGTTCGTCAATGCAAGACTCTGAACTGAATATATAGATCCATGCATTACGACACAAACGCTTTTAAATACATATATTGTGATTTATATAATGCATAGAGCCCGTTTTGGTCAAATAATGCCTTCTAGTCATTCTAAGCAACTATTAACCTTAGTTTACAAGTCAATATGTGGAAGGAGAACTTGATGAATTTGCTTAAAATTTGTGCCCTTCATTTTTTATTATTGTTTACTATTTTCTAAAAGCAATACACATTCTGTCATATATTCACATCATAGCACGGCCTGTCACACCTTATTGCTTAATTACAAATAGTCATAAATAATGATGAATAATTGACACTTGAATAATTGAATAATTAAATGATTATATTTAAATATTTAATTAATGAGACTGTATTTAGACATTCTAATTATTTAAGTCTCTAAATATAATCTCATTATTTAAATATCTAAATATAATAATCTAATTATTTAATTGTTATATTTAGATATTTAAATAATGAGATTACTATATTTAGATATTACATTAAATTATTTAGATATTTAAAAAATGATTATTATATTTAGACATTAAATAATTAGATTATTATATTTAGACATTTAAATAATGAAATTACTATATTTAGATATTAAATAATTTAATTATTTAGATATTTAAAAAATGCATTATATTTTGACTAACATAATTTGATTATTATATTTAGACATTAAATAATTAGATTATTATATTTATGCATTTAAATGAGATTATTATATTTAGACATAAAATTAATTATCTTATCTTATATTTAAAAAAATATTATTACATTTAGATATTAAATAATTAAATTATTTAGATATTTAAAAAATGCATTATATTTAGACAAAATAATTCAATTATTACATTTATGCATTTAAATGAGATTATTATATTTAGACATTAAAATAATTATCGTATATTTAAAAAATATTATTATATTTAGATATTAAATAATTAAATTATTTTGATATTTAAAAAAATATTTAGACAAAATAATTAGATTATTATATTTATGCATTTAAATAATGAGATTATTATGTTTAGACATTAAATAATGAGATTATTATATCTACACATTTAAATTATTTGATTATTATATTTAGATATTTAAATAGATTTTTATAGACATTTTAATAATTTGATTATTTTTAATAATGTATTATATTTAAATAATTTAAAAATTAGATTATTATATGTAATACATTTAAATAAATAATGATATTATTATATTTAGAAATGTAAAAAAAAAAAAAAAATATTATTTAACCTTGAACAATTTTTACTAAAAGCATGGCTGCAGAGTTGTTTTTTAATGTTTTAAAATGTGCTTTATTATTATTATTATTATTATTAATAGTATTTTCTGTATCCTGTAACAAGCAATCAAATACATGACCACTGTTTAGTTCATTTTAATATAATTGATCATGTGCTCAGTTGTTTGAATGACTCGTGTATTAAAGCACACTTACTGGTGTTAATGAGGAACTGGTTGGAGACGCCCGGGTGGTCGACGTCGTGAATTGCACTGGCGAAAATGGCAGCGAGAATTTCAAGGTCTGTGAAAACCGCCTGAAAGAGAACAACATGTGGATCAGTGCGGTCAGTGAGAGCAGACATTACCTTCACCACATAACCTTTTCATGAATCCAGTTAATGGGCTCATATGCTACACCTGTAGTCAACTTATAATGTCAGTCAAGGCGTGTTGCACTAAAAACATTCAAAATTCAGTTGTTCCACAACTCTATATGTGAATAACCTCTGTTATGTGAAATGACCAACAATGGCCAGTTGTTGAACACTGAATAGGTGTTGATGTGGGCAGTAAACATTCACGGTTGTGGCATCAATACAATGGCCATTTTTTGTAGCTTAGTTTCCATGAATGTTCCGGGTGGAAGGTCTGCAATGAACCGCAGCTCTCACCTCCAAAGCAGGCGTGGAGAGCAGCACGTGTGTCGACTGCGTGACGTCAGCAGCATGAATGTTATTGTGATATGCAACATCAGCATGGTAATGGTCTTCTAAGGTCATCAGGTACGTTATGAAAGTGTCCAAGGGAATTTTAAATGTTTTGAGCAAATCCCTCTCCTGTGGGAGAGAAAACAGAGAGATAAGGGAATGCAAGTATCCATTAAAAACAACATGGAAATGCATATAATTTCAGTCTTGTGACTCAGCATGTCCTAACCAGATGCGATGCGATAAGACTCCAGTGACAAGCGATTTGTCAACAACAAAACAAAACCAATCCAAAATCACAGCCAATCAGAAGAGTGAGTGGGCGGAGTCTCTCTGCAAGCGCACTGCACTCGCAAACAAATTGATCAAAAAGCACAGCCAATCAGAGGAGCGTGTGGGCGGAGTCACTCTGCAAGCGCACTGCACTCGAAAACAAATCGATCTAAAATCACAGCCAATCAGAGAAGCATGTGGGCGGATTGTCTCTGTCTCTCTGCAAGCACACTGCACTCGCAAACAAATTGATCAAAAAGCACAGCCAATCAGAAGAGCATGTGGGAGGAGTCACTCTGCAAGCGCACTGCACTCGCAAACAAATCGATCAAAAAGCACAGCCAATCAGAAGATGTGTGGGAGGAGTCTCTGTAAGCGCACTGCACTCGCAAACAAATCAATTCAAAATCACAGCCAATCAGAAGAGTGTGTGGGCGGAGTGTCTCTGCAAGTGCACTGCACTCGCAAACAAATTGATCCAAAATCATAGCCAATCAGAAGATGTGTGGGAGGAGTCTCTCTGCAAGAGCACTGCACTCATAACCAAATCGATATAAAATCACAGCCAATCAGAAAAGTGTGTGGGCGGAGTCTCTGTAAGCGCACTGCACTCGCAACCAAATCAATTCAAAATCACAGCCAATCAGAAGAGGTGTGGGAGGAGTCTCTGTAAGCGCACTGCACTCGCAACCAAATCAATTCAAAATCACAGCCAATCAGAAGAGCGTGTGGGCGGAGTGTCTCTGCAAGCGCACTGCACTCGCAAACAAATTGATCCAAAATCACAGCCAATCAGAAGATGTGTGGGAGGAGTCACTCAGCAAACACTCTGCACTCGAAAACAAATCTATCCAAAATCACATCTAATCAGAAGAGCATGTGGGCGGAGTCTCTGTAAGCGCACTGCACTCGCAACCAAATCAATACAAAATCACAGCCAATCAGAAGAGCGTGTGGGCGGAGTGTCTCTGCAAGTGCACTGCACTCGCAAACAAATTGATCCAAAATCACAGCCAATCAGAAGAGGTGTGGGAGGAGTCACTCAGCAAACACTCTGCACTCGAAAACAAATCTATCCAAAATCACATCTAATCAGAAGAGCATGTGGGCGGAGTCTCTGTAAGCGCACTGCACTCGCAACCAAATCAATACAAAATCACAGCCAATCAGAAGAGCGTGTGGGAGGAGTCTCTGTAAGCGCACTGCACTCGCAACCAAATCAATTCAAAATCACAGCCAATCAGAAGAGCGTGTGGGCGGAGTGTCTCTGCAAGTGCACTGCACTCGCAAACAAATTGATCCAAAATCACAGCCAATCAGAAGAGGTGTGGGAGGAGTCACTCAGCAAACACTCTGCACTCGAAAACAAATCTATCCAAAATCACATCTAATCAGAAGAGCATGTGGGCGGAGTCTCTCTGCAAGTGCACTGCACTCGCAACCAAATCAATTCAAAATCACAGCCAATCAGAAGAGGTGTGGGAGGAGTCACTCTGCAAGCGCACTGCACTCGCAACCAAATAAAAAAGTGTATATTGTTTATCCAGCTGCGATGTCACAGAAATAGAATGTTAGAATCCTAAAGTAGAATCAACTCTTATCACCGTTAGGACAAAAACTCTGATCAACATGGAAAAGACGCCTTTTATGGCATATCGCGGCATCAAAACGCATCTGGTTAGGACACAGCGTCAAACACGTATTAGCACAGTAAACAAAGACCATTGGTGAATGTTTATGATTGTTCTTACCTGAAATATAGTGTACATCATCACCGTTAATGGCCTGTTGCCTGAAAACTCTGTGACTTTAAAAACATTAAGGCCCCATTTGTTTATGTCCTCCAGTTCCTGAAACAAAGCAGCAGATCATTAGATGGTGCTGTGGTGTGTGTCATGCCACTAAACTAAATTACTAATTGGTTTCATAATTGATGAACTCTGTAACATCGACACTGTTACTGAGAATCAACACTGAACTGACTTGAGCTGAATAATGACACTATTGTCTTCTGTAGAGCCGCTTTATACAGTAGTTGCAACTTTTGACAATGTAATGCAACTGAATTGAATCAACAGGACCAAATTAAGCTGAAAAATGACACTATTGTCTTCTGTAGAGATGTTTTATCGTTTGCTTCATAACTAATAAACATTGCAACACTGACAATGTTACTGAACTGAATCAACACTTCTAAATTAAGCTGAAAAATGACACTATTGTATTTTAAGCTGAAGCTGAAATTGAGGTAGTTTCTTTATTGATAGATTTTCCTGTTTAGTAACAGGAAGCTGCTTTGAAGCAATCTTTTTTGTATAAAGCGTTTTATATATATATATATATATATATATATATATCCTGTTTGAACTGCCTGCTCAAGGCGGGACTCGAACCCCGGCCCATCCGCATGGGAGGCGGGTGCTTTAACAAGGAGGCTTAAGACCACGGTCCGTTACATCTAAAAAAATGAGACTTGACTAAACCCATTTGCAAAATGCATTAAAAAAATACATGTTGGTTTGGCTTTCATAACAGCCACACAATGTTCTGGAATGATCCGGGAGTCGTTTTTAAAAATAACCAGTGAATTTGAGGAAATTGGTCTGAATAACCTGCTGAAAAGAGCGGTGTATGTTGGGTTTTTAATGCATTCATCAATCAGCATGTTGATGAACACTAGCAAAATGCCGGTCGACAACCTTCCTGTTGAACAGCGTGACACTAAACCAGCATGGAAACTCATGCTGGTCCAAGCTGGTCTTTTCAGCAGGGCACAAAACCTTTCCAATTCCACGTCATCCGTCCACGTCATCCCAATGACCTTTCATCAAGGACTACTAGAGTCTGTGATCAGGTCCAATCAGGATTCAATTGAGAGGATTGAGGTTATGTCCGAGTTTGAAGTGCTTGAAGGAGCTCTCCAACACAAAAAAGCCTGCCTGACATCCCTGTCACTCACCTTGGCTAAGGAGTCTTCCGTATCCGTCTTGACCCCGAAGCGAGGGATGTTGGAATTGGTGAGGCTGGTGCTGTGCATGAGTTTTTTCACCCCGCTGATCTGACACATGGGCTTTTTCTTCTTCTCCTTCTCCTTCTGCGTCTGCGGAGAGGGCATCTCCACATCGTGCTGTTTGTCTGGAGGAGAGAGAGCGCGAACGTCACATAAACTCACGATAACACTGACACGTCGACTGCATTGATGTTTTTGAGATTGATGGTTTACCTAAAAATGTGTTGGAGATGTACTCTGAGACCTGGTTGCCAGATCTGCTCATCTCAGACAGGTGGGTTAACTCCCTGTTCAGCATCCGCTTGAACTAGATAGACAGACAGATAGATATGATTTATGATTAGGTGACACATAGACAATGAATAAATTAATCAACTGAATTTTAAAATCAATCAGCTGTAACCTTCTACTCTAATCAGTGTGAGAACAGACTGTTCTTAAATACACCCTTAAATAAAAACCTAAAAACAACAACAACAGCAACACACACACACACACACACACACACACACACACACACACACATATATATATAATTTTTAAATAATTTTGCAATGCAAAAACTTTCTCAAAATGTTTGCTATCTATCTATCTATATATAAAATGAAATAATAATAATAATAATAAATATATGAAAATAATTGTGCAATGCAAAAAACATTCACTTTCTAAAAATGTCTGATACATATATAATGAAATAATAATAAATATATAATTTTATATATTATATATAATATATATAAAAAAATATATAATTTTGCTAATCAAAAATTGCAATTTTTTTCAAAATTTTTAAAATGATATTGCATATATATATATATAACATGAAATAATATTAAATAAATAATATAACAATTTTTAAAATAATTTTGCAATGCAAAAACTTTCTAAAAATGCTTGCTATATATATATATATATATATATAATAATAATAAATATATGAAAATAAAAAAATAAAAAAATTTTTAAATGCAAAAACATTCAAACATTCTAAAAATGTCTGATATATATATATATATATATATATATATATATATATATATATATAAATGAAATAATAATAATACTAATAATAATTAATATATAATTTTGCAATGCAAAAACATTCTAAATTCAATCTAATTCTTTTTCTTAATACACATTCGTTTTTTTCCCTTGTAATTGTCACACAAATTTGCCGTACCTAAAAATACTTTAATCTGTATCTGCAAGTCTTACATTACAAATGCACTGATTTTCAACATCACACCATCAACACTGAATATATCTGCGTATGGCAGTTTAGCAAAGATCCACCTAAAGCCTTCAAAACTCATCACACAAAAATCGAGAAACTCGTTTTTTCTCACGCCGTACAGACACTGTCCTGTTTGGATCATTGCATAAAATATTAATCTCTGCTAATTTACATGTAATTTACAAGTGGCGTACCGCACTTATTTGAATACATCAATTCATGACGACACAAAACCCACAACTAAAGAACGAAGGTAAATGCAGAGAGCCCAAATTGATTGTTTTGTTCACGTTTTGCTACTTTACAACCTCTATATTTGTCCAAGCCTACAGATTCATAAATCCATATTCAGAAAAATCATACCTTTATATATCCCCATGACACTGAGCGTAAATAATTTGCGTCAGGCATCTTCGCTAAAGCTCCAAATGCACACAAAAGCAAGAAATGAACCGCTCCTAGATCCTTCAGACAAGGCGACGCAAACGCTTCTGCAGTCTCAGTCTCAGAACTGCATGTGTGGATCAGGTGGAGGTGTGATGGAGGTGCGGAGGCTGGCAGACATGGCTCGGCTAGGCGAGGAAGATGCTGTGCTGCTCGACACCTTCCAAATATGGGACTGCTTGTATAATGGATGCTGCTCGTGCCCCTCCACACAGCCAATCACGGCTCATTACTGAGAGGGAGAGATGGGGGCAGGAGCGCCGTCACCCGCTGATGGAGGACGCAGGCCTTGGAGAACAACACGGATTTCACAGCTCACCTTGTACCTGGTATAATCATGAGCGGCAGTGTGTTCAGTTGACTCATCAGAGGAGTGGATCTGCTCACGTGATCTCTTCAAGTATTGATAGAAAGATTGATATAATTTGGTCCTTATAAAATATTTGGCTGCTATTATCGGCACTGACCAATCAGAAGCAGGAGCTTCCACTTGCATCAGAGCAAACTTTTTTTCATTTTTTTTTTTTTCCCAAGCACTTTGAGAAAAAAATTGTGTAATATTGTATGGCAGCTTTTCAATGATAACTTTAAAAATTAAAACATTTAAATTAATATATTTTTTTATTTAATGTATTTAATTAATATATCTTTCAAATATAAACAAAATAAAATAATTTATAATTAAAATAAAAATAATAATAAATTTAAAATATAATACGTACAATCAAAAATAAATGAATAGAATAAAAATTAAAAAATAATAAAAAATATTCAACTTGTTATTAAACTGGTATTAAGTATTAAACTGGACTTTAAAAAATATGCATAAAATAGTATTGCAGTGTTTTGATAACAATGATAATGATAACATTAAAAATAAAATATTTATATTTTATTACTTTTTAATATATTTAGTTAATATTTTCAAATATCAAAAAATAATTTATATTAAATATTATATATGTATATATATATAATATTTTTATAATTAAAATAAAATAAATGAATACATTTTAGAATCGAAAATAAATAAAAATAAATAAATAGAATAAAAAGTATAGTAAGTATTAAACTGGACTTTAAAAATACATACATAATAAAAGCACTCAATTATATGATAACATTACAAATATTTATATATTTTTTATTTAATATATTTAATTAAAATTTCTTAAAAAAATAAAAAAATACAAATAATTGAATACATTCAAAATATAATATGTACAATTGAAAAGAAAATAAGTAAATAGAATAAAAATAAAAATAAAATAAAAAGTATTAAGTATTAAGATGTTAGAAAAATACCATAACAAAACCGTATGGCAGCGTTTCAATGATAATGTTCATAAATAAAATATATTATTATTATTTATATTTTATTATTTTGTAATATATTTAATTAACGCTTCTTTCAAATGTCAAAAATTCAAAATAAATTCATGAATTATAATAAAATAAAAACAAATGAATACATTTAAAATATAACATGTATAATTGAAAATAAATAAAATAAAAATAAAAAGTATTAAATTCACTGAACGTATAAATAATAGATATTTTTAGGATCAATTTCTAGATAAATAAAAGAAAAGAAAAAATAATGTTTTCATCTCACATAATAAAATAATTTTATTTAAAATAACTATAATATGTATATATTTCTCGTTAGATACAATCGTCAACACTGGCCATTGAAAAACTGCCATTACACCAAAGCAGGGCCTGGTTGTTGGGATGTTCGTGAAGACAATTAATTTCAAATCCATGATAGTCAAAAAGAGGAAGTAGTTAAACTTCTCAGACTGTAAAACTCTTGTATAAGTGTAAATATTGACATGCTGATAAACAGGCTCTAATCAAAGGCCAATCAGAAGTGCTCGTCTCTGATGACACTTGCTACCTGGAGAAGGAGATCTGGAAATAAAACAACATGTCTGGAACAATACGGCAGCATTCATATGGAGATATCCACCCCCGTCCGAGCAGAACACGAGGCTTTCATGTGGCCGGGGCTGAAGTTCTCATTTGAAAAACAAATGGAGAGATCAGTGGCTCTTTTATGGAAGCAATAGCCATTGGCTGGATTTGTTTGTGGCTGATTTGAATATGAACCTGAAGCCCGAACCATTTGGCATCGATGCTATATTATCAGGAGAAATATGAGGCCTCTGCGGTGGCGTATTACGTCAAAGCATTTCTTTATGCAAAGAGAGATATTATGTGGTTCAGTAATAACAAGGAAATAAAGCTTGAGAGAATCCTTGTGTGTGTCGATTTATTATTGTTTGTTGTATAACCAAGAACTCCCTAAATGACATTTTAGAGTCAGAAAACGTTAGATTTTCGCTGGTTGCACACAATCGATAGATGTGCATTTTGGGATATCGCATAAAACAACGATGGATGGAAACGCCAAGATGAGCCTCAATTAAAAAAATGTGCATAAAAAACGTATGTGCTCAATTGAGGCGGATACATTTTTATAAAATCATTTGATGCACAACAAAAAACACGACTTTGCCTCAGCAGAGGATGTGATAGGATAACTGAATGAACCAGCGGACCAATCGCATCACAGCATCTCAAACACAAGAGAACATGACAGTGTTTGTTGAGTTTCATCTGCATTTATGATGTCTGAAAAAGAGCCACAGTTTCAACTTTGGATGGAAACATAGCTAGTGATGTCTGGTTGATGACTTCTCTGATTCATAAACTCACATATTATCATTTTGAATCTGATCAGATTTATAATCTGTTTATAAGCTGTTATATTATATGCACTATTTGTTGTGATATTTTTTTGTTGCCAAATAATAATTTTAATGAATAAATATTTATAAAATATCAAATAAAATATTTAATTCTTTATTGAAACATTTAATGAAACATTTAATTTAATTTATTAATTTTTTATTTAAAATATTTAATTAATATGTCTTTCAAAAATAAAAATAAATAAAAACATGAATAAAAATAAAATAAAAATAATTGAATATATTTAAAATATAATATGTACAATAAATAAATAAACAAAATAAAAAAAAATTAAAAAGTATTAAATACACTGGACTTTAAAGAATATACATTAAAAAAAATATATATAATAAAAATACATTTTTAGGATCAATTTATAGATGAATAAAGAGAAGAAAAAATTATGTTTTCATCTTAGATATATAATGTCGGGCAGTTTTGAGTCCTTTGTGTATGGAGCTGTTTTTGCATTATTTGTTAATGTTAATAAATGTTTTTGTTTTTTTAGCTAAATAATAATTTTATTTTTTTAAATATGTACAATTTTAATAAATAAATACATTTTATAAATATCAAATAAAATATTTAATTCTTTGTGTATATATATATATATATCCTTTTCAATAACTTTAAAAATAAAAAAAATACATTTTACTTCATTCAAATATGAAAAAATAAAAATATATAATTAAATATTATACATAATATTTATAATTGAAATAAAATAATACATTAAAAATATAATATGTACAATCAAAAATAAATAAATAGAATAAAAATTAAAATCAAAATAAAAAATATTAAACTTTTTATTAAACTATTGGTATTAAGTATTAAACTGGACTTTAAAAATATACATAATAAAATTGTATGGCAATGTTTCAATGATAACATTAAAAGATAAAATATGTATATTTTATTTAATATATTTCATTAATATTTCTTCCAAATATATAAAAATTCAAAAACAAAATAAAATAAAAATTATTGAATATATTAAATTATAATATTTTAATTATAATATGAATTACATTATATTATGAATAATACATTACTATGAATATCAATAATGATATGAATAATAAAATTGAAATATAATATGTAATGTATATATATATATATATATATATATATATATATATATATATATATATATATGTTTTGGGGTTGGATTTCCAGCAAAAATAACTTATTGAAATTGTACATGTCGGTCATGTCGCCCACCATAGCCATGAAGCATAATAAACGAAGGTGAAACAGGATCCTGTAAGAAACGCTGCCATACAGTACAGCAGATTCTGATTAATTATAGACTAGTGCTAACTCGAGGGAGTGCGGTCGTGCCGTAGGAAGAGTCTGGCTGCAGGTCGAGGCCGGTGTCACACTGATGGAAACGTCATGTGGAACAAGGGGGAAAACCTCTGACCACACCCCAAAATCTGCCGGCAGCTCTTTCACGCTCATCATCAGAAAGGCAACTCTATTTCTGGAGATCTAATTATCGCCACGTCAAGTTTTATTGTGAACATGCACACTCATAATAACACACATCTGACGGATACTAAATGCATCCTGGAACTGGATGAACTCGCATCTAAAGTGCACAAAGCCCGAATCTGATGAACTCTTACTGGTGCAGGTTTTGTATTGGTAGCGTGTTGAACACATTAAGCGTCTGTTCTGCTCGTATAAAGGCTGTACTACGATGCAAGAGGGCTGTTAGTTCTCTTTAGTGAGGAAAACAGACCGCTGTGGTTTTCTGTGAAGTAGTCTGGTGAATTCAGGCTGGATCTGAGGCCGGGCCTCGTGTGGCTTTGATTAAAGCCATCGGCGGACTCTTTGAGTATCGTTCAACGTTTCGTGCTTCACGGTCGCCGCTTCAGAGAGGACCAATGGGACGCCGAAGGCTTTACCACAGCGCGCGTGCAGGATCCAAATCATTCAAGAAACCCACTGGCCACAGATGCCCCCTCCCCAACCCATACGTCTCATTTTCCTCCAGTCTTTCTTGGTTTGGGGTCTCTGCGCCCCGGCACTGGGTGTGGTGTTTGAGGAGGATTCATGAAGGGAAGCTGGTAACTCCAGATCTGCTGTAATGGGAGGTCTTTAACTTAGTAGAAACATAAACATATACCAGTCAAAAGTTTGGAAAAATTACTATTTTTTAAATCTTTTGTAACAATATACACACATTTGGGGTGAGTGATTATTTTTCCATTTTTTTTTTTTTAAAGAAATTAATACTTTTATTCAGCAAGGATGTGTTAAATTGATCAAAAGTGATAGTAAAGACTTTATACTGTTAGAAAAGATTTCTATTTTGAATAAAATGCTGTTATTATTTTACCTTTTATTCATCAAAGAATCCTGAAAAAAGTATCAAGGGTTATAAATTTTTTTATAAATCAGCATATTAGAATGATTTCTGAAGGATCATGTGACACTGAAGACTGGAGTGAAAATTCAGCTTTACATCAGAGAAATAAATTATATTTTAAAATATATTCAAATAGAAAACCATTATTTAATATAAATATATATTGTTTTTTCTGTATTTTTGATCAAAAGAGACTTCTTTCAAAAACATTAAAAATAGTAATGTGTCCAAACTTTTGACCGGTATATATATGAAGAGTTTGGTTCCGAAATGCGATAAACGCCATTTAAAAACAGTTTTTCAAGACAAGTTTTTTTAAAAACAGCTATTTAAGACAGTATAAGACACTCTTCTCTGCTCTTCAAATACATAAAACATTAGCCTTTATATTTATATAGAGTCTGTAGAGTAAAGAAAACGCCGTACTTATTCAAACAAACACTTCTTTATTTACCATTGCATTGCAAACAAGCAGAGATGTTACAATCACTTCATTCGCGATTGAGTTTGACAGACAGTTTGAGGAGTTATATATCTCTTTTTAATATGTTTCATTGGTTAAATAATTGCAAAACCCATGTAAAAAGTGACCAATAGTAATGATTTATGAAAAAAATTAAAATGACATCTCTGCTTGTTTGCAATGCAATGCATATATTTTATGATCACTCAGTAAAGTAACAGCAGACCTGTTCTCAACGACACATGACTGGAGGAATCATTCACGTCTGGAGCACAAACAGTGTGGCATGAGTTTAATTCTTAAGGTTAGGGGTTTGTTTAAATCCATAAAATCCTCTAAACCTGAGCCACAGTTATGGGATTATGGGATTAGTTAGTTGTTGATGTTGGATTTATTGTTTTCATAGTCCATAGAGATGAGTCTGATTCTGTATATCTCTAAATAAATACTGATACCACTACAAGGTACTTTCATTTGTTACATATTAGAATCATTCGACGCAAAATATGTTATGCAATAAAGATCTTCTAAGCAACGAGAGATCAGATAACACACTTAAATTTGCATTTGATGCGCTGTTATAGAGCCCAGTTCATTTCTGAGCAACGGCTTCATTTGCATCGTATTATGATGATCAAGTGCGTGAGGCGTTTTGCATTCGCTCTCACAACCCAGCCCTCCTTCACGGCCCCTCAGTCTCTCCCGCCTGTTTTATGGTTTGTTTTTGAACGTACTGAGCATGCTCCGGAATCACCGGCATAGGCCTGCCACGCTGCATACTGATGAACAGAATACCTACAGTACACACACAGCAACAACATGCCCTCCCTGTCACAGCGCAGACAAACAGGCTTGTGCAGGATCCCACATGCTTGCAGTCGCCATGGCGACGCAGACAAATTGAGCCCTGCAGTGGGCTTAGACGCAGCGCAGACGACGGGCACGCACCACATTCGGCACAAAGACACCCAGCCGAAAGGTTAATGAGGTCCACTAGCAAACATTACGGCATCTTAGCAGCTCTCTGTCTGAACACGCTTATATTGGCCTGAAACATTCAAGCACGTGTTGATGAATATGAGGACAGTCTGGTAGTGCATATCATAGCCTGTCTGCTGTGTGTGAACATTAAACTCTCATATATGCTGTAAAGACGCTATGATGTCATGCCCGGGCTAGTTTAAACACGCAGCGTCTCATTCTATATCAGCGGTGAGCTTTGTGACACCGTGGACAAGCATACGATACATACATCCAATGATATTGGTATAGTTTTTATATAATAATATGTGTGTATACACACACACACACACGTTATTATATATATATATATATATATATATATATATATATATATATATATGTTTGTAGTGTAAAGAAAATGCTGTACTTATTTACTATTGCATTGCAAACAAGCAGAGATGTTACAAACACTTAATTCACTTCATTTGAGGTTTGTAATATGTTTCATTGGTTAAATAATTGCAAAACCCACAGAGAGATGAGTTTTGCAATTATGTATATATATATATATATATATATATATATATATATATATATATATATATATATATATACAGGATTGGGCAAAAATACATCAAAATGTATTTTAAAATAAAATACCAAATACCTCAATTTTAAGTGTATCAAAATAAACTACAAAATACAGCAGCCACACCATGTATCAAAATAAACTACTGTATTTTTGTATTTTAAAAATACTAAAAAATACTTTTACAAGGGAGCATAACATTTCTTCGCAAACCTTCCATCAATTGGCCTATTTGATCGATCCCTTCAGCATTACACTGACTCAATTGATTAAGTAAACAATCAACTTTTTGATAGCAACAGCTTTTCTCTGCCCGAGTCGATCACTAAATCTGACATATGCAACAAGTTAAAGGATTTTTGGATTAATATATATATATATATATATATATATATATAAAAAACACTAGAACAATGTTATATATTTTGTTGACTTGTGTATTTACATTATCCCAAATGTTTCCAAGAATGTTTAAATCCAGAGAAATATGCAATTTTAACCAGGACACGTCACCTATCAATGACATCATACCAGCGTTACCCTCGATTTCCGGTTTTATTTTATAGAAACCATGGAAACACCAAATATTTTACTCATCTGTCTAATAAAACATATTATATGATTCCACAAAATCAAGGATAAGCGACTGAATAAGCGACCTCTAGCGGCGAAAATTTATATATTGTGGATTTAAGAGATCAAATATTCACATATCCCTGTGATCTTCCAGATGAAGGTTAGTTTTAAAGTAACCAGAAGTTTAATTTTTAACAGCTTGCGAATGACTTATAATTGTATCCTAATTTAGTTTCTTGGTGTTTGGTAATAAAGGGCCTACTTTGCCTCAGCAACACTGACTCAATGACAAACAAGTCATTCATAAGAAGACAACTGATGGCACCTGTATTCATAGCAAGTAGTTTATAACTAATTAATCAACTGATTGTTAATCATAAATATAGGGGGCTGCTGCTCGGTGTAATAGTTTTCAAGAACATTATGTAAATTGGTAAACCATTTAGCTTATAGGCTACTAAAAAGAACACCAAAACTTAACATCTATTCTGAACTCAACAAGTCTGGGCAAATTGAGTAGGCACCAATCAGAGGCCGCATTTTTCTGATGTCATCATGTAGACTTCTCACAAAGTATTTTACACTATTTTAAAACTACAAAAATACAAAACACTAAAGTATTTTGATACAAAATACAAAGCCATTTTCAATGATTTCAAATAGAAATGACAAAATACTATTTTGTATTTGAAATACATGTATCATAAATACTGCCCATCCTTATATATATATATATATATATGCACACACACACACACACCGCTGATCAAAAAGTTTGGGATCGGTATTATATATTTTGGCGTCTGCTAAGGCAAGAATCACAATTACTACTTAACATTAGGAATTTTTCAAAACTTTGTTTATTTTATAGGTGAAAAAAAAAACATCCTTGGGTCAGGAAGCAACAACACAGCAAATTTAAAGATGGCTAGTGACTGACCTAAGACCAGTTCTCAAAAGAGTGTTTCCTGTCTATTCAGCAATAAAAGCTGATGGTGTTACAGTGAGGTTATATAGTCAGGTGTCACTGTAAACAGTTTGCATAATGCCCGCAGATGCTGGTGGGAAATCACAATAGTTAGCATGATCGAATTATAGTTTTAAAAATATTTACACGTAAACATTGTCTCATATGTCTCATCCAGGTGGTTGAGGAGATTCCCCCTTCCATATGTAATTAATTCCATATTGAGTACCCAGAAAAGCGCTATATAAATGTGAGGAATTATTATATGGGATGTTTCAAACGTGTTTAAATTTCATTGCATTTCTCCAACAAGATAATGATAGTACTGCATCTTTTATGCATATAATTTAAAATGTCTTTAAACTATAAAATATATATGTATATAATTAGACAAGCATCACTAATCATGATTAAACTTTGTATTAGTCATGTGAACAAACCTTTAACCATAAGTATTAAACTTTCTTTCGAATGCAACCTCAAATGATCAGAATCTGCACCTGGTGTGTGATAAAAATGAGTGGAAAAATCCCACAGACCTAGATATGTAGATATTTATGACTAAGACGATGACGAGACGACACCAAGGTCATTAAAGGATAACTGTGACTATATTAACATGCAATATCTTTGACGAGACTAAAATATAGTTAAAAATAAAAACTTTACCAAAAACTCAAACAAAAAGAGGAGACAAAATATCACAGACTGCTGTACTACAAGCTTTCATGCTTGCGGTTGCCAGATGTCACAAGCTTAAATTCCCCCAATCAGAGCTTTTCAGTTGAAACGATACATTTTCTGACCGATGTTTTACTTAATCCTTGCAATCTGGCAACCATGTGCACACGCTCTCTCTACACAGCGGAAGAAGCGCCGCCGATAATCTGAAAACACAGATGAACATGTAAGCTGGAGTTCAGCGATCTCCATTTGAGATATTCTGCTTAAATGAAAGAGTCGCTCAGTCAGTCTGTGTTCCTTCATGAGCCGTTTGCTTTCAACCTTCTCAGCGATGAACTGTAATAAATCTAAACATGAATTTAACCCCGGTTGGGTTAAATATGGACAAACCCAGTGTTTGGGGTGGGTTAAATGTTTGCCCAACCTGCTGGGTAGTTTTGTTTAAAAATGACTGTATGGCTGACTTAAAATGAACCCAAAATAGGTTGAAAAGTAAAAATCAGACACGTAATTACTAGAGGCAACAATAATAATCAAAAGGTGAACATTTATTAATAAGGAATTTAATAAATTATTATTATTTAAGTGTTATTTATTACATTTTCAAGTAAGCAAACATTTAACCCAACTTGGGTTGTTTTTAACCCAGCATTTTTTTTACAGTGTATATTGTGTACACTCTAAAAAATGCTGGGTTAAAAACAACCCAAGTTGGGTTGAAAATGGACAAACCCAGCGGTTGGGTTAAATGTTTGCCCAACCTGCTGGGTAGTTTTATTTAAACCAACTATTGTTTAAAAATTGCTATATGGCTAGCTTAAAATGAACCCAAAATAGTTGGGAAATTAAAAACCAGATGCAATTAGAGGCAACAATAATAGACAAAAGGTGAATGTTTATTAATAAGCTTTAATATTTTATTAATATAAATTTAATAGTTTAATAGTTTATTAATATAAATTTATTAATAAGCAATTTAATAAATGTTTATTGTTTAATAATTATTCATTGAACATTAATAAATGTTAATTTCCAACATACTTTGGGTTAATTTTAATTAAGCAATACTGTAATTTTTAAACAATAGTTAAATCAAACTACCCAGCAGGTTGGGCAAACATTTAACCCAACCGCTGGGTTAAAACAAACTAATTGCGGGGTTTGTCCATTTTCAACCCAACTTGGGTTGTTTTTAACCCAGCATTTTTTAGAGTGTACGATTGTAGTTGAATAACTTATGCAACCTTGGAAAACATTAATGTAATTTGGAATTATTAGAATTATTATTAGGAATTTCACTGTTTACATTTTTTAGGAAGTTTCTGGGTTAAAAACAACCCAAGTTGGGTTGAAAATGGACAAACCTAGCAAATGGGTTGAATGTTTGACCCAACTTGCTGGGTAGTTTTTATTTAACTCAACTATTGTTTAAAAATTACTGTATTGCTGGCTTAAAATGAACCCAAAGTATGCTAGAAATTGACCTTTATTAATAAGTTTAATAAATAACAATTAAACAATAAATATTTATTAAACTGCTTATTATGTGCTGAAAGTGCAATTCTTATGAAATTTCTAAACTGACAATGATCAAATTAACCATGATTATCAATACATTATGCAGCAAGACTAAAGTTTTCATTGATTAAACTAAAATGGCCAGACATTTAGTCGACTAAAACCTGACTAAATAAGTTTGACTAAATATCATAAAAACTAAAAAGTTCATTTAACAGACTAAATTAAAAAATAACGGACAAAATTAACACTAAACTCCCAGGTAACAACCTACTGTAGCAACTACCCAGAACTCCCAGGCATTCACATAGCAACACCCTGGCAACAATCCACAACACCCTAGCTTCACAGCAGGCAAACACCCCTCAAAAATCGAATGACTATTCAATGCATTGACATGACAGCAAACATTATATCACCCAGTTCCAGTATGACCTTCAGTAATACCGGCGCCTCCCCTCCTCACAGACCTGCACCAAACACACAAATCAAAACAAGACCTCCATCTCATATTTAACCCCCTGGAATTGGCACATTAAAAGATGCCTGTGCAGTCATCAGCAATGCTAAACATGATCCCCAGCGATCTGACCTCCCTCCCACAAGAACAGACCCACCATTCCAACGACAATGATGCTTCAGTCTGACTAAAGGTCTAAACTGACGATTCCGGCACGGGAACACACGCACACGCGCATAAACAGACACAGTCGATTATACTCACAAGCATTTGGATGTCGCGTCGGACGACGGTAACGCGTGATGGACAGCATGACTCGCAATCCTGCACGTACATGACTTATGTGTGTATCTCCCTGAAACTGCACCCCCCCTGGGGCAGCCATCTTGGCTCTACGCTACCTGATAACGTCTCCCGTCTGTGAGCCAACAGCCCTGCCAAATCGCACCAATTACCTGAGCTCCCCTGGGCGGCAGTAATGACATTAAGTCAAGGGAAGCCCTTCTTTCTTAGTGGAATATACCATGTGTTGACTCACCTTGTTGGAGGCCATCTCGCTGACGGAGTGTCGGGTCTGCAGGGTCTCCAGCTGGTCCAGGCACCAGTCCAGCTCCTCCAGGGTCTCGGTGGCCAGCTTCTGGTAGGCCTCCTCTGGAGGGAGACAGGGAATGGGGTGATCAGTTTTGAGGCGCTTGACCGGGCTAGCCGAGGCTTCCCGGACATCGTCCACATCGTAGACAGCCATGCTGGGATGTCCACATGGGTGACTCTTCATGCTGAAAGGATCAGGGCTAAAGGATCGAATGACGCGATAAAACGGAGTCACACCGCTGTCAGTCCAGCCGTGCAGGGCTCCTGGTGTAGAGCGCACCAGAGCCCCATGCTCCTGGAAAACAAAACACACACATATACAAGCACAGAGAATCCCTTTCCGACGCGCTTCTACTGATTCCCAGCCAGCCGCTGTAACAATTACACGTCCGCGCGCTGGTTTACGATTACGATCTCCTCCACAGGTCCACAAACTTCAGAGGATGTCTTTCGGCTGACGTTCAGTCTCACAACAAAAGAGAGAAAATGCAAAGCACCTCCCACCGGCTTTCAAACCCCCCTTAGTCAGAGATCCAGACCCTTATATGAAGCAACGAGCGTTCCTGGAGAGCGAGTCGTAAAAAAAAAAAAGAGAGACAGTGAGAGAGCCGTGCGGCACCTCAGCTACACACACATGACATAGGAGGCATTGCTTTACACAAACATGAGCGGCTTCCTGTGAAACCACAAACCTACAGAGCTGGAGAGCACGACGCAGAGAGAGAGATGCAAGATGTGGACCGGAGCGCTGGAGCTGGAGCCGGAGCCAAGCATCCCTGCAGACTCCCTGCTGTCAGCAAAAAAAAAAAAAAAAAAAAAAAAAAAGGGCCGGATCTCTGTTACAAATGTGTATTAAAAATGCATGCTGCAGTTGTGTCTTAAACATGACACGGCTCAGGACTAGAGTTTCACTACATCTGAACGCAAGATCACATTAACCACAACATGTGTTAGCATTTTCTATATAAAATGCATATTAAAATATAATATATTTAAATTAAATTTATGGAGTAATGCGTGTGTGTATATATGCATTGGCGAAATCTGGGCCAATAAATTAATTAAAAAAAACTATATGTATATATATATATATATATATATATATATATATATATATATATATATATATAAACTGGCCAAATATAGGCCAGAATACCAAATATGGCCTGAACATTATCACTAACCAAAATAAAGGATATAAAAACGTAAAATTAAAAATAATCATTAATTATTTTTTGTATATACAATGTATATTAAAATTTTGTATATTAAACATTGAGTAATGTGTGTGTGTGTGTATATATATACATATATATATCTATGTATTGGCAAAATATGAGCCAATAAATTAATTATATATATATATATATATATATATATATATATATATATATATATATATATATATATATATAATGATAAATCACATCCAAAATAAAAGTTTGTTTACATAATATAAGTGTGTGTACTTTATGTATTTATTATGCTTATATAAATACACATATGCATGAATATATTTTTAAAAAAATATAATATATTTATATATAAAATATTTATATATATATATATATATATATATATATATATATATATATATATATATATATACACACACATATACATACTGTGTGCCAATTAATTGTCCTGAACATTATCACTAACCAAAAATAAAGGATACAAAAATATATATATAAAAAAAATAATAATAAATTAAAATGCATTATAAATAAGTAAAAATATCAGAATAAGCCTTAATTATTTATTTGTTTTAAAAATGATATATATCTGCCTGATTAGGCTGATACTATAAACAGATGTATATTATTTTAAACCTGATTATTATTATTTTTTTTATTATTATTTTTCTCTGGTAATTTATGCCATTTAGATGCCTGATTTCACTTATGAAGCATGTGATTTCAAACCTGTGTTTGTGTTTTAAAATCATAAAATCAGTATGGATGAACAATATTGGTCATTATATCAGTTATCGTCTAAAACAAAAATTCTGGGTTATCAGTCTCGGCCAAAAGTGCTCTAAGAGAAACAGAGAATAGGGAAGTGTGTCTCTAAAGCGAAAGCAGACTTAACCAAATTGAGTAAATGTGCAGCAAACAACCACAGGAGTCCGATTGGCATCAGACTGGGGGATGATGGGACAGACAGATTGCTGCTGCTCTTTCATGTCCCAGAATGCTCCTGGGAGGTTGTTTACTTTAGCCGTAGGCCATTCCAGCGCAGACAATCTGACACACACGGATTCATTCACTGCGATGCTTAAAGATTACGTGACAGTCAATCTCTGCAGATTACGACTCAAAATTAATCCTCGTTCAGGGCCAGATTTCTTATTTTTTTCATAATCCTGGATTATGTCAGGGCTGTGCAGCGCATTTAAAACCTGAACCTGCGTCACAGGACGTGCATATGCTCAAACCGCACAGGTGATCAACAATAACCCATACTGTGCTGACAAAATGTTGCAACTCAACTCGTGTGTATCGAGTTACAAAGCTACAGTTACAAGAAAATCTTTCATCAAAACAAGCGTGCTTACGTGTGACACAATCACAACACGCACTTCAGCGGTCACAGGATCTTGGTGCTATTGTTATGAGGCAACCTTTAGAGCGATCTGACATGCAACTCATGCATAGCGTTTGCCCAACCTCTGACTCAGAGCGCGCTACACGCACGGGTCAACGGCAGATTCTTCTATTGTAATGCAATGGTCTGGGGAAATAACACCCAAAAAAAAAATGCAAGGATGCACAGATGAAAGGTTTAAAAAGGAAAAATGTGGGAAAGGATCAGATCATGTGTGGCATTCTCTCCGCCCCAACCCCCCATTTCTTTAGCCCTCGTCTCAAACGTCTGTCCAATCACTCTGAGGAGAATTCAAGAGCAGGGGTCCACTGTCCTTGCTGACAACATCTCCTCTGACGTCAATGGCATTCTTCTTGTGTTCAGTGCGACACCAGAGGCCGGCCCCTCAGAAGCTGCTGTGACTGAGAGCGGGACAGGGCTGCAGACAAACTCTGGACTGGATTCCTCAACACAACAGACCGCACTGCACGCTAGACACTGAATAGAAAATGCTAAATGTATCAAATAAAGGAATTCAGGGACTACAAAGTTGTTGTTTTTTACCCAAAATCAAAAGAAAAATATGCAAAATTAGATTTTGCATAAAAAGCCTATTTTAGGACAAATTAAAATAGTTTACATTTCTTTCCAGCCTGTTGCCAATTATCAGAATCCTACTTTAATGTGATTATAATCATGTTAAGCATATATATAAGCATGTATAAGCATATATATAATGTATTTAGTACCGGTCAAAAAGTTTGGAAACATTACTATTTTTAATGTTTTTGAAAGAGGACTTTTCTGCTCATCAAGGCTGCATTTATTCGATCAAAAATACAGAAAAAAACTGTAAAATTGTGAAATATTATTACAATTTAATACAATGGTTTTCTATTTTAATATCCTTTAAAATATAATTTATTCCTGTGATCAAAGCTGAATTTTCAGCATCATTACTCCAGTCTTCAGTGTCACATGATCCTTCAGAAATCATTCTAATATGATGATTAATTATTATTTATTCTCTTTTTTATAAGCTGTAATACTTTTTTCAGGATTCTTTGATGAACAAAACGTTAAAAATAGTCTTTAAAAATACTTTCTGTATTTTTTTGAAAGAAATTAATACTTTTATTCAGCAAAGGTGTGTTAAATTGATAAAAACTGATAGTAAAGACTTTATACTGTAAGAAAAGATTTCTATTTTGAATAAACACTGTTCTTTTTAACTTTTTATTCATCAATGAAACCTGAAAAAAAGTATCACAGGTTCCAAAAAAATATTAAGCAACAACTGTTTCCAACATTGATAATAAATCAGCATATTAGAATGATTTCTGAAGGATCATGTGACACTGAAGACTGGAGTAATGATGCTGATTATACACTGAAGGCACAATAAATATAGAATGGTGCTAAAATAGGCTCTATTCAAATAGTTTGATTTTGGGGTGAAATATGTCTTGGACCTTTCTCTTTCTAAAAACATTGGGTAAAAAACTGTATGCAACACCAGGTGAACCCTCATTCACTATTTATAACATCAACCACCTGTTCCAAAATGTCCAAACCTGATGTTTTACCTATTGTGCCGCTAATCGACTGACCCATATAGTTCCTCAAACATCACACAAACAGGTCAGAGATGTGTAAATCACTCAGAGCCACCACCTGCCAGACAGTTTCTGAGAAACTCTTAATGTCACCCGTCAGTGGGTCAGCAGTCTTGAAATACACAAGACCTCTCCAGTAATAGTGAGAAAGCAGCCGTGGGAAACAGAACCCTCGGGCTGACGCAAACGCCTTCAGAAAACCAGCCTGATAACCTAGATGCCACATTCAGAGAGGCGCCAGAGACCGCATCGTCCTCGCATTCTTATGCCATCCGCTGTCGGGTTGCCAGGCAACCATTGTCGGATCGTTCGAAAGAAAGGGGCGGGGCTTCTCTGTTTTATATATGGAAGCAGCCAATAAATCAGTCTATATGAGTAAAATTACAACTTTGATTTTGCGGCTTCATTTTCACCTCTTCTCAAACGCACACACGTGTTGATGTGAGTTGTACACGTATGACCGTTTCTATAACAGGCTTTGTACACGTTTGCGTGAAAGACAACATCTTGATTGACGGACTCATCTCGGCACGTGATTTTCAGCACTGGAAGCACGTCTCTGGCCGAGCATGAAAGCGAGATGGCGTGTTTATGCGAGTATCGTGTCAGTCTGATGGGCTGCCAGCTGCGCCATGTCTATTAATATCAGCTTTGCATGATTCGAATGAGCTGAAAGATTCAGCAATGTCAAAGCAGGTTGAGTTTACTTCTTTTGGAAGACTGTAAACATGCATCTATATGGACATAAGTATGTGATTGCCCAAATATCTGGTCAAAAGTTTGGAATAATTGATCATTTTTTATTTTAATTGTTTCTGAACGTCTCTTCTGCTCACCAAAGCTGCATTTATTTGATCAAAAATACAGTAAAAATTGTGAAATATTATTACTATTTAAAATAAGTGTTTTCTATGTGAATATATAGTAAAGTGTAATTTATTTCTGTGATCAAATCTGAATTTTCAGCATCATTACTCCAGTCTTCAGTGTCACATGATCCTTCAGAAATCATTCGAATATGATGATTTGGGGTTCATTTATTATTGGTGCTCAATTATTAATAATGATTCTTATTATTATCATCAATTTTGCATCTTAATATTTTTGAGGAAACCAATATATATTTAATTTTTCAGGATATTTTGCTCAGTCGAAAGTTCAAAATAACAGCATTTATTTGTAATATAATCTTTTGTAACATTATAAATGTCTTTACTGTCACTTTTGATCAATTTAATGCATCCTTGCTGAATAAATTTATTAATTTATTATAAAAAAAAAAAACATACTTACCCCAGACTTTTGAATGGTAATGTACCATTACAATTTCAGTTTTTAACATTGATAATAATAAAGTTTTCTTGAGCAGCAAATCATGAAAATAATAATAAAATAAACATTTATTTTAATGTGTAATAATATTTCACAATATTACTGTTTTTATTGTATTTTTATCAAATAAATTGAAGTGCCTTCTTTCCAAAAACATTTTAAAAAATCTTAATTATTCCAAACTTTTGACCGGTAGTGTTTGTGTTTGATAAGCATCTAATTTCAAAACTGTTGGTATTTAATCGGGAGTTGATCCTCCAAGGCTTTTCACTAGATGTCCATGTAGTGCATCTCTTTTCTACAATAATGTAGAAATGTGCATTGAAAGACTCAGTAGCATTGCTGAACGAGGCTAGCGAACTGCTTACTGTGTGAATGGAAGGAGTTTTGTCGCTCCCTAGAGGTTTACTGCTGCTATGACAGGTTTGATTAAGAGCGCTGAATCCAACACAACCAACAGGAAAGAATCTCGATTAAATAGAGCACAAATGAGTCTCCTGCTTCTCAGATGTTTCTCCTTAGAAAAACACTCCAGTGTACTGAAAGAGGTCTCAAACTGAGCTCAAATCAAGCAATCAAGAAGTCAGATATTTCAATATATGTTCAGTATTAATAAATCACATGACCCTTTAAATTCCTGGAATTATTGAAAACCAATGGGAAACATCTCACCTGTGAAGGAGGCCTTTGTGAGAGGAGGCGGATTACACATGGGGGATCGCCTGTGAAAATTAAGGATGAAAAAGCAGAAAGCATTATATAACTAAACATTTGATTCTTGCAGTCAAAGTACCAGGTGATTGTTCTCTTCAGCTCTTTTTGCACATCAACAACGGTCCATGACACTAAAGCTGTGTAACTGCACTCACTTGTTGGACGTTCGATCTTGCTGGAGGTTGGTTAACGCTGCAAAGTTATTCCGTACCGTCCTCAAACTAGCCAGCACCTTCAAGAGCAGAGCAAAACACAAGAGGTCATTTAGGTTTCGTTTTATCCATCACATTTCACCTTCACATAATAATACAGGAAAATGGAAAATGTGAGCATGTGCAGAGCTTCCGTTCAATTCTGAGGCTTTACCCACAAATGAGCTTGAAATACTGTCAAAAAGTGTACTTATATATATAGTATGGAAGCTTGTTGAAATAAAAAATATAAAAGGTAATTGCAACTTTTTATCTCACAATTCTAGTTCTAAAGTCAAAATTGCATGAAATAAAGTCAGAATTATGAGTTATAAAGACAATTATGAATTATAAAGTCAGAATTGTGAGTTATAAAGACTGAATTATGAGTTATAAAGTCAGAATTGTGAGATATAAAGTCAGAATTACACGATATAAAGTCAGAATTGTGCGATATAAAGTCAGAATTACACGATATAAAGTCAGAATTGTGCGATATAAAGTCAGAATTGAGATATAAAGTCAGAATTACGAGATATAAAGTCAGAATTACATGAAATAAAGTCAGAATTACGAGTTATAAAGTCAGAATTGTGAGATATAAAGTCAGAATTGAGATATAAAGTCAGAATTACACGATATAAAGTCAGAATTACACGATATAAAGTCAGAATTTTGAGATATAAAGTCAGAATTACGAGTTATAAAGTCAGAATTACGAGATATAAAGTCAGAATTACACGATATAAAGTCAGAATTACGAGTTATAAAGTCAGAATTGTGAGATTTAAAGTCAGAATTGTGAGATATAAAGTCAGAATTGAGATATAAAGTCAGAATTACACGATATAAAGTCAGAATTACACGCTACAAAGTCAGAATTACACAATATGAAGTCAGAATTGTGCGACATAAAGTCAGAATTGAGATATAAAGTCACAATTGCGAGATATAAAGTCAGAATTACACGATATAAAGTCAGAATTACACGATATAAAGTCAGAATTATGAGATATAAAGTCAGAATTACGAGTTATAAAGTCAGAATTGTGTGATATAAAGTCAGAATTACACGATATAAAGTCAGAATTGAGTTATAAAGTCAGAATTACACGATATAAAGTCAGAATTGCGAGATATAGTCAGAATTGAGTTATAAAGTCAGAATTGAGATATAAAGTCAGAATTGAGTCAGAATTGTGAGTTATAAAGTCAGAATTGTGAGTTATAAAGTCAGAATTGAGATATAAAGTCAGAATTGTGATATAAAGTCAGAATTGAGATATAAAGTCAGAATTGCGTGATATAAAGTCAGAATTGCGAGTTATAAAGTCAGAATTGCGAGTTATAAAGTCAGAATTACACGATATAAAGTCAGAATTATGAGATATAAAGTCAGAATTACGAGTTATAAAGTCAGAATTGTGTGATATAAAGTCAGAATTACACGATATAAAGTCAGAATTGAGTTATAAAGTCAGAATTACACGATATAAAGTCAGAATTGCGAGATATAGTCAGAATTGAGTTATAAAGTCAGAATTGAGATATAAAGTCAGAATTGAGATATAAAGTCAGAATTGAGTTATAAAGTCAGAATTGAGTCAGAATTGTGAGTTATAAAGTCAGAATTGTGAGTTATAAAGTCAGAATTGAGATATAAAGTCAGAATTGTGATATAAAGTCAGAATTGAGATATAAAGTCAGAATTGCGAGTTATAAAGTCAGAATTGCGAGTTATAAAGTCAGAATTACACAATATAAAGTCAGAATTATGAGATATAAAGTCAGAATTACGAGTTATAAAGTCAGAATTGTGTGATATAAAGTCAGAATTGTGTGATATAAAGTCAGAATTACACAATATAAAGTCAGAATTGTGAGATATAAAGTCAGAATTACACGATATAAAGTCAGAATTGAGTTATAAAGTCAGAATTACACGATATAAAGTCAGAATTGCAAGATATAGTCAGAATTGAGTTATAAAGTCAGAATTGAGATATAAAGTCAGAATTGAGTCAGAATTGTGAGTTATAAAGTCAGAAATGAGATATAAAGTCAGAATTGAGTTATAAAGTCAGAATTGAGTCAGAATTGTGAGTTATAAAGTCAGAATTGAGTTATAAAGTCAGAATTGAGTTATAAAGTCAGAATTAAGTCAGAATTGTGAGATATAAAGTCAGAATTGAGATATAAAGTCAGAATTGAGATATAAAGTCAGAATTGAGATATAAAGTCAGAATTGAGTTATAAAGTCAGAATTGAGTCAGAATTGTGAGTTATAAAGTCAGAATTGAGATATAAAGTCAGAATTGAGTTATAAAGTCAGAATTAAGTCAGAATTGTGAGATATAAAGTCAGAATTGAGATATAAAGTCAGAATTGAGATATAAAGTCAGAATTGAGTTATAAAGTCAGAATTAAGTCAGAATTGCGTGATATAAAGTCAGAAATGAAAAAAAAAGTCAGAATTGCGTGATATAAAGTCAGAAATGAAAAAAAAAGTCAGAATTGCGAGTTATAAAGTCAGAATTGAGTCAGAATTGTGAGTTATAAAGTCAGAATTGAGTTATAAAGTCAGAATTGAGTTATAAAGTCAGAATTAAGTCAGAATTGTGAGATATAAAGTCAGAATTGAGATATAAAGTCAGAATTGAGATATAAAGTCAGAATTGAGTTATAAAGTCAGAATTAAGTCAGAATTGCGTGATATAAAGTCAGAAATGAAAAAAAAAGTCAGAATTGCGTGATATAAAGTCAGAATTGCGAGTTATAAAGTCAGAATTGCGTGATATAAAGTCAGAATTGCGAGTTATAAAGTCAGAATTGCGTGATATAAAGTCAGAATTGTATGATATAAAGTCAGAATTGCGAGTTATAA
The DNA here is from genome assembly GCF_018812025.1 of Megalobrama amblycephala. Taxonomy (NCBI): domain Eukaryota; kingdom Metazoa; phylum Chordata; class Actinopteri; order Cypriniformes; family Xenocyprididae; genus Megalobrama; species Megalobrama amblycephala. The sequence goes on from NC_063045.1 coordinate 60,673,496, forward strand.
AGTCAGAATTGCGTGATATAAAGTCAGAATTGCATGATATAAAGTCAGAATTGCGTGATATAAAGTCAGAATTGAGAAAAAAAGTCAGGATTGTGAGATAAAAAGTTGCAATTACATTTTTTATTTTTTCATTTAGTGGCGTAAACAAGCCTCCATAAAATAGTGTGTAAAGTCAACATGATATACATTCCCTGTCATTTTGTGAAGCATTCGATTGTACACGTTATTCCAAAAACAAATCTTTGTAAACATTTATTAAAAAGAAATGTCTAAAACAACTTTCTTTTTCAGCTGACATCACCAATCACTTTTATTTTCCAACTACTATTCATAATCCAATCAGCTTCTGTTGGATAAAAGTCCTGAATATCCTGTACATGAAATTACAGAAGTTGCAAAACAGCTTCATGTTGACTTTAACACTGCAGATAGTCTATTTGCTGGATGAGTCCATCATGAACCGCTTCCTGGGTCACTGACCTGTGCAAACGGCGTGACGATGAGGTCATCCCCATGACTGCAAGAGAACGGATAAAGTCAGGAAATCAGCACACACAACTCAATCACAAAGACAAAGAAAACGATGACTCTTAACGCGTGATACGCATGTTTATAATGTTGCATGCATTTGTCATGACAGACGAACCATATCCTCAATACAAGTGCAGATTTTTCCCAAAGAAATTCACAGTATGATATTCTCGCGTTTAGTCCTTCAGGAGGAACGAGATATGGTTTGTCTGTGTGACAAGAGACAACAAGGCAGGGACACGCTTGCATTAATGCTTTCAGTGCTAGTGAACGTTCACTACCAGTGTGAGGACGACCTACATCTCACCGTGAGACTCTGCGTCAACACATTCAGTGGGCATCACACATGCTGCTCATGTCTAATTGTCTACAAGGAGATTTCACAAGTCAAAAGTGTCATTTCCGCTGAATAATATTTAAATTCCATGAAACTTTGATGATGCAGTGACAACAGTGATGATAATTGTGCACAAAGAAAACAAAAAGTTTCACGACAAAACATGATAGAAGATGTAAAAGAAGTAAACAAATGATTAAACATCAACTTTCCATTAAGTACTAGGATATTCAGATGTCTAGATGGGCATCAGAAAATGCTGTTGACTTGAATAACCTGATTCTGAGTGTTCACTAGGTAGGCAGCAGCCTGATCCCACCCGAAGAACATGACGCATGTTCTGGTCTCACTTTCAGCGAGTTTTCTTTTACCCGTCTCACCGTTGCTCATTATCCTCACTGTCCTGATCTGATGGGGAATTGTGGTGTGAAATGGGAAATATGACGCAAAAACCTTCAGCATCCTGGTGAAAGTCCTCATTTACGGAAGAGGATTATGACCAAGCAATAATAAAAAATAAAACCATCTCGAGATTAAAGTCATCATAATGCGAGATCAAACTCGTTACATTTCGAGAAAAAAAGTCGAAATACAATGTTGAGAATAAAATCGTTAAATTGAGAATAATGTCATCGTGTTTCGTTATTCGTTAACTCATTAAAACTTGTGTATTTATCCTCAACTTTTTATTTCAACTTTTTTTCTCAAAACACAACTTTATTCTAAAAATTTTATGAGTTTATTCTCAACGTTTTATTTAGACATTTTTCATCGAAATTTAAGTTTTTTCTTGAAACTTTATTATTGACATTTAATGATTTTATTCTCAACATTTTTTTTCTCGATATTTAACAAGTTTTTTCTCAAAACAACTTTATTCTCAACGTTTTATTTAGACATTTTTCATCAAAATTTAATGATTTTTTTCTTGAAACTTTATTATCGACATTTAATGATTTTATTCTCAACATATTTCGATTTTTTTTCTCGATATTTAACAAGTTTTTTCTCAAAACAACTTTATTCTCAACATTTTATTTAGACATTTTTCATCGAAATGTAATGAGTTTTTTCTTGAAACTTTATTATTGACATTTAATGATTTTATTTGACGTTTTTCTACTTTTTTTCTCAAAATTTAACATGTTTTTTTCTCGAAACTCAACAACTTATTCTCAAAATTAGAGTTTATTCTCATTTTACTTAGACTTTTTTCATCGAAATGTAATGATTTTATTCTCGACATTGCATTTCGACTTTTTTTCTCTACATTTAACGAGTTTAATATCGCATTATAATGACTTTAATCACAAGATGGTTATATTTTTTTTATTATTATTACCTGGCTCTAATCCTCTTCTGTGCTCATTAGCTCTTTAAAAGTGTTAAACTGTCAGACGTGTGACATAACGGGACGTGCACATGCTCGCAACACGCTGGAGATGTGGTGCAGGTTTGAGTCTCTGTATGTCCACTTTCCTATCCGTTACAAGCTGTAAATTAACTTATAGTACATTTTAAATAATAAATATGTAAATTTAGGTATAAACCAATAGTTTCAAAATTAATGCATGTTTCAGTTTAACGCTTTAAAAAAAATCTACGCAATTAACTCGGCATCCATTTTTTTCCGCCATCCTTTAGCTAGTGTTACATTATATGATCATGTTCTGCATTGAGTTTTTTCGTGCTTGAACGGACAAAAATGCCCGTTTTGTCTTAAACAAGTCAAATAAAATCTTAAATGAACATAAAAAGTTCCACATCATTGCATCAGATCTTAAAGTGACAGCAGCCTAATAAACCTGATTGAAGTGTTTGATAACTTCATTCAATTTCTGTATATTTCCTACCTGTTAGATAAAATATTTAAAATATACTGTCTTTATGTGGTTTCTACACTGATTTGGAGATTAAATGTGAAATGATTGCAACATAAAAATATATTAAAAACTTTAATGTTAGGTGTGATTAATCATGATTAATCACAGAAACAAAAATGTGTGATTAGTCAATTTTATTAATCGATTGACAGCACTAATATAACTTGTTCACACTGACAGTGATTAAATTACTAAACTTCAGTATGCAACTGTATTTGACCAACAAATTCCTACAGGTTTTTAATTAATTTACAGATTTATGAAGGAAAAGGGAAAAAATACTTTTTATAGTGATTGCACTCTAAAGACAAACAGATAAACTTTTGAAATGCTGAGCATACAAACATTAGTTTGTACATTGTAAAAAAAATATTTTTATGATTTATCACATTTTTTTTTGTTGTCAAATCAACTTTAATAATTAACGTGGTTCAGATAATATAATATTTTGAGTTTCTGTTGATTAAACCAATCGCCTTCATTGTATCAACTCAAATTTTTAATTTCAATGAACTCAAAATTTTAAGTCAATCAGGTAAATTACTTAGTTAAACCAACAGTTCAGTTCTTCTTTTATGAAATTTCATGACTTTCAAGGCCTGATTCCTACATAATTCCAAGTTTTCCGTGACCAATGGAACCACAGTAAGTAGTAAATCACTGTCAGTGTGGATGGGTGCCCTTTTAATCGGATAACCTGACCTGTAACCGTTCTGCCTTTCAGGCTCATTTGCAGGTTGTAAATGCTGTTAGTGAGCAGCTAGTGGCGAGAGCAACAACAGGCGCTCAGAAGTGCTGTTAGTCGCTGCGGTGGGGGTTACGGCGCGGAGGGGTCCGAGTAAGCATATGCCGAGTTTGTTGGGAGGAGGGAGCGGTCGAGTCTAGGTTTCTGAGCACAGAACGAGACCTCCACAGCAGCTCGAAACACAACGTACCTTCTCCGCCTGTCATCCGGCTGGCTAAAGAAGCGTCCGATTTCACGCACAGGCCGTGTCCGTTTCAGCACGTGGGTGTCGCTGACGCTCCTGCGGTTTAGCATGATGCCGCGTGTCTGTACGTCCATGTGTGTGCATGTATGCATGGCGGGCTACATTTCCACACGCCGCTGGAGAGGAAAAGGTCACCGGCAGCAGGCGTGTGTACAGCGTATCACGCGCTCCCGTCCAACTGCTGCAGTATGCATGTGTCGCAAACGGAGCGCGCTAAACATAGCACAAAGCCACGGCTTCGGCAAGAGCAACAACCTGCTGCCGTGGGAAGATGAAAGTGGCCGGGTCAGGTGTGTGAACTCCAGATGAACCTCACCTGACATCTGTGAGAGTGCAAAACTAACTATTGGCAATTTATGAGCTCTCTGCTCAGTATGCTGAGACTGGCAGACCTTTCAGACAAGCTAAATGGAGAAGCAGCGCGCAGCTTATCAAAGCCGTAAGATCAGTGACACCAGCTCGTCTTAAAATCCTTTGAATTTCCTTTTGATTTCAATATTAGTCCAAAAACGGTCTAATGCTTGGCCAATGAATCGCACAACACATTATTGCTGAGCCCATTACTTTTAATTTAAGTCTTATGTCTAACTCTTTACCCAAAATTTGAAAAGCTACTTATGTTCTTCACTTATTAAAAAGTGGAGACCCTTCGAAGTTGAACAATTATCGTCTTATTTCCTTCAATTCTAGCTAAGATTCTTGATTCTCAGGTAAATTTGCAGTTAAAACTGTTTTTACATGATAATAATATTATTAATTTTACCTGATTATTAATAATTTTTCTGATGAACATAATCGGAGTTATATTAATAAATATCCTGACACATCCAAGCTTTATACGGGATCAACGAGTATGAAGCTCAAGAAAGTGCCTCCATCCATCATAAACGTACTCCACACGGCTCCGGGGGGTTAATAAAGGCCTTCTGAAGTGAAGCGATGCCTCTGTGTAAGAAAAATATACATATTTAATAAGTAATAAAGTAAAATATCTAGCTTCCATCAGACTGCCTTCCGTATTCAACTTAGGAAAAAAGTGTAATGCCATTTGCAGTTCTCTTGCGACGTCAGTTACACTAGATATTTTACTTTATTACTTATTAAATTCAGAATTTTCAAAACGCACTGCTTCACTTCAGAAGGCCTTTATTACCCCCGGAGCCGTGTGGAGTAATTTTATGATGGATGGAGGCACTTTATTGAGCTTCATACTCGTTGGTCCCGTTCACTGTCATTATAAAGCTTGGATGTGTCAGGATATTTATTAATATAACTCAGATTGTGTTCATCAGAAAGAAGAAAGTCATATATACCTAGGATGGCTTGAGGGTGAGTAAAGCTTTGGCTAATTTCCTTTTTAAAATGAACTAATCCTTTAAGTGATTTTCAGCCTGGTTTTAGAACTGGTCACAGTACCATCATAGCTGCAATGGTTGTGAAAATTACATTGTTGGTGCATTAGACAGAAAATGGCACTGTGCTTCCTCATTTGTGGATCTATCTAAGGCGTTTGAAGGCAAATTGTTGCTGGACAAGCTTAGGAATGCCTGGTCTTGCTTCTAAAGCTGTAAACTGGTTTAAAAACTATTTTGCAGACCGAACTCAGTGTGTTGATGGTCATAAATCAGATTTTCTTGAGATAATTTCAGGTGTTCCCCAGGGTTCTATTTTGGGACCCATTTTATTTTCTATTTTTATAAATGATGTTAGAAAGGACATCCAAGCAAAATTACACCTGTATGCAGATGACTGTAATTTATAAAAATATTGATTTTGAATGCACAGAAAACAAAGTTTATGGTGTTTTCAAAAGCTTGATGATGCTAGCATTTACACGTCCAACAGTAAATCCATTGAAAGGGTGTCTTCGTACAAATACTTGGGTATACGGATAGGTGATAAGCTTTCATTTAAAGTACATATTGCTAATTTAGTTAGGGAGCTCAACATAAAGATTGGTTTTTATTTTAGAAATAAATCTTGGTTTCACTTTAAATGCCAGGAAAAAAACTTGTGGAAGCCATTGTTTTCGCCTGTGATTGATTACAGTGGTTTATTAGTGTATATGTACGCAGCTACCTCTGTTTTACAGAGGCTTGATTCAGTGTACCATGCATCTCTGCGTTTTATTACAAATGTAAAAAGTACTTGAGTTGTGTTATGAGCTGTTTTCATATTTTCTGGAGCGAAATGACATGCAAAATCACGCTTGCATACCTAGAAAACATGTCGACGAGAAAGTTTCAGGCCTCAAATTGAAAATGAATCATTCTTTTGAACAAAACCAAAAGTGTTTCACTATCAAAAAAAGAACCTGTTCATTGAAATTTGAAAAAAATAAACAAATAAATAAAAATGAATCAGTCTTTCCAACAGTATTAATTACAGTGCACTAAGTGCAATACTGCTAATCCAAAGGCCAGTGAACTACTAAAACTCCAAGAGCAGTTGTGACGGTAGAAGGTAACGTTCGGGAACTGACACGATATTTCCTGCCATTCCGGTTTGAGAATGGATTCTCTGGCAAAACGAAACAAAAACGTGTGTCCGCTGTCCCTCGGGACTCTACATAATGCATGAGCTGGTGCAGGGTTACATAGAGAAACGCTCTGAGCTTGCAAAAATCAGGCCAGAGAGAGGAAGTGCACTGATATCATCCATCACCCTTCCATTTGCTTTAGCTATATGATCTGCTGTTTGATCCTCCTGTCGTTTATGTGCTTGTTTTGTCATGCAACTGAAGTCATTTCTACAATAACTCATGAGTACATCTCTATTCTGTTGTATTCTTATGTTCTGTTCCAAAACCTAGTGAGCTGTCTATAAAGGAAGCGATTTAAGGTATCAAGTGTTCTTCAGATGCAAAGGTCGTCCCAAAAGAGAAGTAGCATGCAAATACTACTTTGATTTTTTTTTTTCATTTTGGCAAAATTAGAATACATGCAATGCACAGAGATCCATAAAAAAAGAGAAATTTTAATTAGAAACACATCCCGTTAAATACTGAAAAGATAACAATATTTGTAATAATTAATATTACTAATTATAAAATAAAAAATATAATTTTTATAAAAATATAAAGTACTATAAGTAAATTTATATACATAAAATATTACTAATTATAAAATATAAAATTATTAATATTTTTGTAAAAACAATAAGAAATGTTTAAAATAATATATAATTAAATACACAAAATATTGCTAATAAAACAATTATAAAATATTACTAATTATAAAATATAAAACAAAATTAAAATATAAAATTATTAATATTTTTATACAAATAATAAAACATGTTTACTATAATTATAAAATAATATATAATTAAATAAGTATAACACAAAAGTTATATTATTTTACACATTAATATAAAATAATACTCAAATATTTTACACTATTTATATGTATGCTTATTAGAGCATAGAATTAATAGCTTGGTAAAATGCTATTTTATACAGAAATCAACTGTGAAGTCACATATAAAACATTGTAAAGCGTTCTAAATCAGGGTCAGCTAAGATGCTGTCTAAGAAGGCAGCTCCCTATGTAGGCATTAGGCAGGTCACTGGGTTTCAATGCAACGAAAGAGCAGGGTTGTGTTTCCTAAAAGCATTGTGAGCACATGGCAATAGTTTATACTTGTGATCATTTCGAGATACTGTTTAAATGTGATGACTAGTCCAAAATCTAATTCATCAATTTCAGAATTTGACGTAAAGCTTTACAAACCATCTATTTCTATTGAATGTCCAGCATTTTATCTGCTTATTAGATCAATCTGCTGAGGAACATTAAATTACGCGACACAATAGAGCGTATGCATCGGAGGAAATAATAATAATAATAGTCACATGTGCACCTCTAAACCGCTGTTATCAGTGTCACATGCAATGCGGGATCATGGCAAAGATGGAGACTGACAAACACGCACTCACACACATCCAAGCCACAAGCGGCATGTCATCCGAACTCATCCGTCTTCTCCATGCGATATCTTTCATAACGTTCCCCTACGCTCTTACGACACACAAAGGTTTTAATGCCCAGAATCTTCAACCAATCAAATCAACCTGGAAACTGAAGCCTTGAGGTTTGCATGCCAGGTCGATTTGGTTGTCATTCTGCGCATTAAAAGGTGAGGGTGTGGGTGAGGGATCTCAATGCATGTGAGACCGTGATGCTCGCGTCTACGGGTGAAGCAAGGTGATGCAAATTAGACAAGCAAGAGCATTCCTTGAGGAAGAGCAAGGCCAGGAGCTGCCGTTAGGACAGGCGAGCCAGAACCAGAACTTACTTTCCACTAATAACCGGCTCAGATCTCCGAGAGACCAGGCCCGGTCTCGGCAGGTGGTTATTCCTATCGATAAGGACACAGTTTGTCAGACAAACACACACACACACTCATACAGAGTGTATCACACACGTTGCTTCTTCTACCTTTGTGGTTTGTGAAGTAGCTGTTATAAATGACCGTGTCTCTAAAGAGGTCAGCGAACCGCTAAAGAGTCTCTCAGGTTCTTCAGTGGCTTTATTAATGTCATATTAAAGGAATAGTTCATCCAAAAATCATCTACTCACCTTCATGTCATTCCAAACTTAGTTCAGAATTCAAATGTCCTGATAATTTACTCTCCCATGTCATCCAAGATGTTTGTGTTTCTTTCTTCAGTTGAAAAGAAATGAAGGTTTTTGAGGAAAACGATCCAGGATTTTTCTCCATATAGTGGACTTCACTGGGGTTCAACGGGTCCAAATGTCAGTTTCAGTGCAGCTTCAAAGAGCTCTACATGATCCCAGACGAGGAATAAGAGTCTTATCTAGTAAAATGATCGGTCATTTTCTAAAAAAATAAATAAAAATTACATACTTTTTAACCACAAATGCTCGTCTTGCACTGCTCTGTGATGCTCCACACATTACGTAATCATGTTGGAAAGGTCATGCATGAAGTAGGCGGAAATATCGCGGTAGGGTGAAAAACTCAAACTCAAACTTCAAAATCGTCCGATATCGTTGTTTTACCTTTTTTTGTAAAGGCCATTTGAATTAGTCTTTGCATGTACACTTTGTAAACACTTTCCAACATGATTACGTAATGCGTGGCACATCACAGAGCAGTGCAAGACGAGCATTTGTGGTTAAAAAGTATATAATTTTTATTCATTTTTTAGAAAATGACCAATGGTTTCTCTAGATGAGACTCTTATTCCTCGTCTGGGATCATGTAGAGCTCTTTGAAGCTGCACTGAAACTGACATTTGAACCCGTTGAACCCCAGTGAAGTCCACTATATGGAGAAAATCCTGGAATGTTTTCCTCAAAAACCTTCATTTCTTTTCAACTGAATAAAGAAAGACATGAACATCTTGGATGACATGGGAGTGAGTAAATTATCAGGAAATTTGAAGTGAACTGTGGCTACTAAGCTCTCAAAAGAAGATAAAACACTAACACTATGGCTTTATAAGTCTTTTAGACTTTTAGTCCAAAACAATTTCACCGTAGTTCTCAAATTGTTCAATTTTCAGAGATTTAAATCTGCCATAGACCCACTGAATTGGAAAAAAAAAAAGTCACACATTTGGAACAACATGTAGTTTTCACCTGAAATATTCCTTTAATGCCATATTTACACTAGCGTTCAAAGGTTTGGGGTCTAATATTTTTGAAAAGAAGTCTCTTCTGCTCACCAAGGCTGCATTTATTAAAAAAATACTGTAAAAATAGTGAAATATTTTTACAATTTAAAATAACTATTTTCTAAGTGAATATATAGTAAAGTGTAATTTATATCCTGTGATCAAAGCTGAATTTTCAGCATCATTACTCCAGTCTTCAGTGTCACATGATCCTTTAGAAATCATTCTAATATGATGATTTGCTGCTCAAGAAACATTTATGATTATTATCAATAATGATGAAAAAACTGGAATGGATTCTCTGATGAACAGAAAGAACATTTATTTGTAATAAAAATATTTTGTAACATTATAAATGTCTTAAAATCTTACTGACCCCAAACTTTAAATGACAGTGTTCATAAAGACTTTTGTTTTCCTCATTGAAATTAGACACAGAGAGAAAGACTAAGGTAAACATGAGAGGGTCATGTGATCTGAGGGCAAACACACACATACGCACACACTCAAACAACAGTGAACCATCAATGTCATCAATGGATGAGAGGTAAATGTTTATGTGGGTCTGATTCAAATTAGCATAATTTGTGTTTGGTTAATTGGCCTTTTTCGACCTGTAGATCTTTTTGTGAAGTGAAATCAAATGAGATCACTATTCTTTACCTTTTTTTCTTTTGGTTACTAAGCATGAAAACTATAAGAAATGGGTGTTTTTATATCTGCATGGGCAAATGAAATTATGATGAATCACAACACAAGCATCTTATTTTTAGTGTGGCGTGTCCACATAAAAGAAAACTCAACTGACCTAAAATAAAGCAAAGGATAATGGGAGAATGGCACATTTTAAATGGTTGGAGTACTCACATGTCACTGGCGATGGAGGAGTTTCGGGACATGGACTTCGGCGACAGGTCATAGTCACTGTCGGAGCGGTAGAGGAAGGATTCCCTCCGCTGGCTGTGTACAAAGTTGGCCTGAATGATCAGGCCCGAACCCGGACTCGTCATGGGATCCAGGGGACTCCGTCCTGACGACGTGCCATTGTCCACATCAAAGCTGTAGAGGAAGAGAAAGAGAAAGCATGTGTTATGAAACCAATTAAGAAAAGTTAGAGTTAACATATTAAAAATGTGTGGCTAGGAAGTAGTGAAGGTGATTCGTGATTGGCTGTTTGCTGCACTGAGTCAAACGAGACCACCTTTCTGTTTCTATGACGCTTCTATCCAAAGATATTCCTTTGATCTTTTTCAATGGAAGTCTATGGAACTTGTTGCTAGGGTGCTTTAAATGGTTGCTAGGGCATGGCTTGATAGCTTCACAAAGATCCTGAGAGACTGATTGGTTGCCTGAGTAAAATGAGCCCACCCCCTTGTCTCTATGACATCGTGATCCAGAGTTATGTTCAATACAAAATCCCTATGCAATTTACCATAGTAGGAAAAACATGTAACGCAATGGGCATTCCCTTTACCATAGTATGTCTATGGGGCAACTTTGAGCAGCTCTTGCGCCCTGGGGGTACAACTTAAACCCCATTGCTAGGTATGTTCTTATAGAGCCTGCCAGCCTCTTCAAATGTGGTAACCCACATGTTTCAACGAAATCCTCACTGGGAGCTATGACTCGCCAAAGTTTGTCACAATGTTAAGTCTATGGGATTTATTCGCCCACTTTTTCGCCCGCTGGGCGAACACCGTACACCCGATTGCTTACAGAAGTCAAAGCACACCTCTCCTCAACAATCCACACGATTTGACACCTCATTCATGGGTCTATGACAAACAGTGTGGGAGGAGAAGCGCATCAAAGTTTTGTACAGAATAATAATAAGTATGCAAGAGAACAATAGTGATGCTTTGGCTTTGTCAAGCACCGCTAATAATGATCTTAGTCTTTCCTTCCTGTGACAGAAAATACAAGAGTTTGCATTGAATTCAATCCTAGTTACAGTTTGTGTAATGAAAATACCAAGAACATCCTGGAAAAAAAAAAACATGAATAATGCAGGACTTTTAATTATAAACAAGCCAAAAATACAGAGGGACTCTTATTTTGAAATGTCCATGCTTTACTATTACCGGCTACTTATTCAAAAAGACGAGAAACTATGCACTCTAAAGACCTGGGTATACTTCGTTTTTTTACACAGTCGAACGCACAGCCTTGGAAAGTATACTTCTCTTGACTCGTACGCGTACACAGGCGTTTGACGCATGCACAATTTTGAGCAATCTCTCTCAACCCATGTAAACATCTTTGTCTTCTTTCATGCTAGAGTTGTATAAATGAGGGTACTTTTTTCACACAATCTCTCGTCTATATAGGCCTCAAATGTCGCTGTAGCTTGCATGTGTTCCTTTCGGTCTGTTCGGTTTATGCAATTTTTCTTTGACTACCTTGTGAATCGACGCCCCCAGAGCACGGTTGCCACCTTGTGGATAAACAAATTACTGCAAAAAAAATTAAATGCGCATGTGCGACCTGTGCATACAAGTATGCGCGGTTACAAAAATCCGGCGGTGCGCGTACTCTTCTGATGACGGAATTCACATCACGTGCACGCTAACCCTCGCGTACGCGTAAAAAGTGAACTCTACTTTCGGCTTTACAACCATCTACAACATATTACAATATAAACATTGACATAATTCGCCACCAGCATATATAAGCAATCGTTTGACATAAATGCGCAAGATTCATCGACTGCGAACTGCTCTGAAACAGCGAACCTATGTATTGTGTTTGCAAACAGCGATGGCGTTTTTGTGGGCGGAGCCTACCTGGTGGCAGAAAATGACAGTTCTGCAGTAGCAGTCTGTGGAAGCCACAGAATAAAAGTGTAAAAAATTATAATTTCGAGTTTATATCTCACAATTATGACTTTTTTTTAACGCAAATCCCACAATTCTTAGAAGGAAAAGGAGAACTGTGAGATATACTTGTCATTCTGTCTTTTTTTCCTCAGAATTGCGAATTTATATCCTGCGATTCTGACTTTTTCCCCCTTAGAATTTGATACAAACTGAATTTTGAATTGTGAATATCTAGTTTACATCAAATTTATGCTTTAATAGTAAACTAATAATTGCAGGTTTCAACAGTCCAGGCTGTGACTTGCAACATAAACGTCTGCGTTTAGCTTCAAAAGGCGTCTTCAATGACGGTATTCTATAGAAATGAAGACTATAGAAATTTTTTTCTCTTATTCTGTGGATTTTGCCCATTTTCGTCCACTTGTTACCTCTATTTTTCTGCCACCACTATGCATGCGCAGTGACGTAACTGTGATGTCCGCTCCAAACTGGTCTATAGAATGCGTAACTGCGCCTCGCTTTGACTTTGAAACGTGCAGTACTCATATTTATTAATAAATCATAGCCTTTTGAAGTTTAATACTCACATCAGACTTCCTGTTTTTCCGTCTCCAAATTTAAGAGCTCTTAAAATAATCATTTAGATGTTTATTATACCATTTAAGATATATTTCATCTATTTATAGTTGCAAATATGAGTGAAACTCTCGCACTAATGACCTGTAGGGGGCGATGTTCACCACCTCACAGATCTGAGCATTAATGAAGATGGACCCAAGGAAGCATGTTTGCGAACACATGGGGATTGCCTTAACTAACGCTTAAAGCTGCTTATCATAATGACCCTACACTCGCAGTGAGGTTTCCCTCCCAGTGACGTCTAGTGCACAGGTGTACATTGTCACTGGGTTTAGCTGTCATTATCCCGTACATTGTGTTTAAGAGGCTGTTAGGTGGCTAATCGCCACGGTGATGTACTTGTGACGTCACAGGCAGTGATTCATTAGGTGACCGAGTTTCCCCGCGAGCGTCCCCACGTAGCTCATCTGAAACCCCAGTGACTCACTCTCCGACTGTTTTAAAGATTCGCTGCAATTTCCTAGAAAGTCTGAATGGGTGAAACTGGCAGAAACACGTGGAACTGTAACGCTGCCGCGTGGACGAGATGCTCTTCACTTATAGGGAAAACACAAGAGCAGATTTCAAAACCAAAGAATCATGAGGCCTGTCCGGTGGGAAAAAAAATGAGCAGGGAAAGAGATACTCTGATAAACGTGGGGAACATGCTGAAATTCCTCTCCTAAAAAGGATGAGAGCCGTCAGCTCAGTGAAGATCTAAACGCACCTACAGTACGCTCGCTAACACAAGCCAGACCGCTGTGTGTTAGCAAAACACAACTGCAGACTCACATCGTCTTGTCTGAATAGAAATGACAGCTGGAAATAATGTAAACATGTTTGCTGAAGCACATATGAACGGTTTGATGTATAGCAACCTGCTAAACAGAGAGAAGTCGTCCTGTAACTTGATCTGAGCTGAAAGTGCTCCAGGAAGCTCTTTCCTCGTCCTTAAAGCTTCGAAACCAGAGAATGTTTTGAAAGACTTGCTTTGAGGTCTGAGAACAAGACGCTTCTGTTCCTTCCTGTTTCACACTTTGGCCACTTTTGCATCGCTGTGGTTGAGACAAAGTTGAGCAAAACTCACAAGCCTGAACAATTACTGAATACAATCAAATATAAAGAATCAAATGACAATCATTTAATCTATCATTCTATACTGTCCATCTATCCATCTGTCCGTTTGCCCTTCTATCATCTATCTATCTATCTATCTATCTATCTATCTATCTATCTATCTATCTATCTATCTATCCGTCTGCCCTTCCATCCATCCAACTATGTATCTGTCCATCTATCCATCTATCTATCTGTCTGTGCGTCTGCCCTTCCATCTATCTATCTATCCATCTATTCATCTATCCGTCCATCTGCCCTTCCATCCATCCATCCATCCATGTATCTGTCCGTCTATCCATTTATCAATCCATCCGTCTGCTTCTATCTATCTATCTATCTATCTATCCATCTGTCCGTCTATCCATCTATCTATCCGTCCGTCTGCCCTTCCATCCATCCATCTATGTATCTGTCCGTCTATCCATCTATCCATCTATCAATCCGTCCATCTGACCTTCTATCTATCTATCCGTCTGCCCTTCTATCTATCTATCTATCTATCTATCTATCTATCTATCTGTCCATCTATTCATCTATCCATCCGTCTGCCCTTCCATCCATCCATCCATCCATCCATCTATGTATCTGTCCGTCTATCCATCTATCAATCCATCCGTCTGCCCTTCCATCCATCCATCCATCCATCCATCTGTCCGTCTATCTATCCGTCCGTCTTCCCTTCCATCCATCCATCCATCTATCCATCTGTTCGTCTATCCATCTATCTATCCGTCCGTCTGCCCATCCATCCATCCATCCATCCATCCATCTATGTATCTGTCCATCTATCCATCTATCAATCCATCCGTCTGCCCTTCCATCCATCTATCCATCCATCCATCCATCCATCCATCCATCTGTCCGTCTATCTATCCATCCGTCTTCCCTTCCATCCATCCATCTATGTATCTGTCCGTCTATCCATCTATCCATCTATCAATCCGTCCATCTGACCTTCTATCTATCTATCTAACTATCTATCTATCTATCTATCTATCTATCTATCTGTCCATCTATTCATCTATCCATCCATCCATCCATCCATGTATCTGTCCGTCTATCCATCTATCAATCCATCCGTCTGCTTCTATCTATCTATCTATCTATCTATCTATCCATCCATCCATCCATCCATCCATCACCTACCTAAAAATTTCTTCAAAAACAAAGCCATGTTGAAGTTTTAAAAAGTTAAGATATGAGGTTTGTCTTGACAAACTCGTGATTTTCTTCTTGAAAAGTTCAGTTATATGAGTATTATTTAAATAGTTTTTAATTCTACTTCTTACATTAACATTACAATTCTGCAATCCTGATTCAAATTTTATTCAAATTCAAGAATTAAATTGGAATTAAAAAGCATTCTTAGTTCAATTCTAAATGTTCTGAAATCCTGACATCGCTTGACATCCAAGATCCTCAAAGCTCTGACTGACTGACCTTGAAGAGAGAAGCAGAAATCAATGAGCTCTTGTTCTGCAGCCAGATCCTTCAGCGTCAAGTCCTGAAAAGTCTTTGCTACATGTTTTCACCTGTCACATTACAGCCAAGACCCTAACCTTTATCATTTTCACATGCATGACATGTCTGCTGACCTTCTCGTGCTGTACTCCAACGTAACACCAAACATTTGCTCATTTAATACGACAAAAATAAGAGTTCAGGGACTCTCAAATGCACCAGCATGGTGAACATCACCAAGTAAACCCCTTGATGTCTAGTGACGCACAGCAAATGAGACATTTGGGACACTGGAAAACTGGCTGCTTTTAGCTTCTCCGTGGGATGTTCTCCCGCACTGGGACGTGTTCTGTACTACAGTGGGATTTGGCCTGTTCTGACCTCAGATCTGTGACGAAAGCCACAGTATTACACCAGCTCCATTAGCACGTTATCATCCTAATGCTCTTCTGCACGGGAGCGTAAAGATACCTGAGCCTTAGCCGATACTGTCGGAGTAGTGTATTGCGATACGTCCGCCAGAGGAGCGCTGGAGGGACAGAACGGATATACCGTATTACTTCACCGCCAACTCTAATAACCAACCCGCAACATTGCGAGAATACATCGAAACCTGTCCGGAGGCTGTTTGTCTTGGACAGTCACCATGGGAATGCACACTAAACTGTGATGTCAAACTACTGTGTGAATTGGAAAAAAATTGAGTACTACAGGATATTAAATGAACATTTGATTAGGCACATTAACCACAAACATGCACGGTTTGGCGCATTTACATGAAGCATCACTCACAACGCATCTCATTTCAGTAATATGACGCTTTTCCTAGAGAAAGCAGGAAATAACTTGATTTTATCATTCAGATCTGATTATACTGTGAAAAGTGAAACATGTCAGCTGTGATATTATTGGTTATGTCATTTTTTCCAACCTCAGACCCTTGGCTACATCAGTGGAAAAGAAATCATTTTTACATTAACATGCTCTGATGAATTTATTTAAGAATTTATTTATTTGCAAAAGCATCACCAGTGTCCATCTATGGGAATGCTTCTGAATGAAAGACAGCTGTATCACATTTGCTACTTTCTTAAAGAGACAGTTCACCCAAAAATTCTGTCATCATTTATTCATGACATACTGTATGACACTTTAATTTTTCTGTGAAACAGGTTTTTTGTAGAATATTTACACAAAAAAAAAAAAAAAAAAAAAAAACAGTAGCGCATTTTCCGGAATATAAGTCGTCTTTTTTCTTTTCATCCTAAAAGTCGTGGGGACTTTTTGTGAGTTTATTTGTTTAAGTTTAAATATTATTTCACAGTATTTCTAAAAGTAATAATAAAATGTGACTTATAAACCGATGCAACCAGGGTTATTATTGTTAATTAAAGTTATTAAACACATTTGAAATTGTTAATTGAAATAAATAAAACAAATATGAGATGAAAAACTTCAACTAAACAAAAATTATAAACTTTGCCATGGCAACTAACTAAAATAAATTTAAAATGGCTAACCTAACTGGAAATAAATAAATAAAAATGATAAAAGCACATAACAAAATTACTAAAAGTTAAACTAAAATTAAAATGAATTTAAACTGAAAATATGAAAATAAATGCTAATTCAAAATATTAATAAAAGGGTTAGTTCACCCAAAAACAAAAATAATCACCCGTTATGAATCTTTTGTGTCGAATCAGCGGTTCGGAGCGCCAAAGTCACGTGATTTCAGCAGTTTGGCGGTTTGACACACGATCCAAATCATGATTCGATACAAAAGATTCATAACACTCCGAACCACTGATTCGATACAAAAGATTCATAACGCTCCGAAGCTTCCTGAAGCAGTGTTTTGAAATCGGCCATCACTATATAAGTCGTTATTTTGTTTTTTTGGTGCACCAAAAATATTCTCGTCACTTTATAATATTAATATTGAACCACTGTACTCACATGAACTGATTTAAATATGTTTTTAGTACATTAATGGATCTTGAGAGAGGAAATGTCATTGCTCAGGCCATCGGATTTCATCAAAAATATCTTAATTTGTGTTTTGAAGATGAACGAAGGTCTTACGGGTTTGGAACGGCATGAGCGTGAGTAATAAATGACATTATTTTCATTTTTGAGTGAACTAGCCCTTTAATAAAAAATATAATAGTTTATACAATATTAAAATAAGACTTTCCGATCTTTTTTTTCTCTCTCTCTCTCTAAACAATGCAATTGTTGTCAGGTGTGACAACAAATGTTGTCTTATAGTCAGGTGTGACTTCTTTTCTGTAAAATACAATAAATGATGACAACTTCCATTTTGGGGGTGAACTATCACTTTAAATATAATAAAGCAAACTATAAACAAAAATTCGAGACAAAGGTCAGCGGAGCGGAAACAAGCGTGACATCTACCCTAGTGAAAAATAATACAAGCACAGCGGTCAAACACATCTGTCTAGCGCGTTTACATTGAAAAACAATGGAAAAACATTGCATTGGGACGGGAAACGTGTTCTGTGTGAACGGCCCCTAACACATACAGCAGCACAACACACTCTTGAAAACTCCTTCATCCAGCAGGCCGACCTGACACATCCGATCTGCTTCACCAGACGTCACGCCGAAGGCTTAACATCACGCGCGGCTCGCATCAAAGACCCCGAGCTCCGTCACGTGAGCCGCGGCGGCGTCACAGAGCAGCTGCACCTCTTCCCATTTAAAGCACGCGGGTCGGCTATGTTTGGGGTGCGCTGGCAGGTATCTGTCCACCGGGGCCCCGTCTCTGAGAGGCTGACGCACGACGGGGGCCCAGGGCTCCTACAGGGCCCTCTCTAATTGGCCTGACCGTCAACTGCAGGCACATGGACGACAATGAGTTTATTTATAAAGGTGCCGAAGACGCACGGGAAGAGAGAGAAAGAGAGATGCCCTTGGCCTATTTTGGCAGAGGTCGTCCCCAGATAGATCGCAGGCAGGAGACAGAGTCCAGAGAGACAAAGGGGGAGAGAAGTCGTTTGGTGACGGTGCCACGAGGCGACAGGATGCACGTCTTTCTGAGCGCGTGCAGTGCGGCCTGCCGCAGGTTTCCAGGTCAGAGCAGGCTGACGGTGTGAGGCGAGAGGAGAAAGAGACGAGCACTGGAGCATGATGGGGCATCTGTTCTTTAATACGCTCCTGCAACATACTCATAGTAGAAGAGTCACCTTATTGTTTCAAGACGAGTATTATCCTGCAGTAATGATGCATATTGTGCCGTATTGCAGGATAATAACTGCTGAGATGTTTATTCTGGTGCAGGAATGCGTGAGCTATTGTGGTCTCTTGTGTTGTGAATGGTCTCTAATGGCGCATCTGAAATTTGACTCAAGCTCCCAACTGACAGGATTATGAAAGAGCGAAGGACCAGTGGTCAACGCTGGGAAAAGATTCACATCTTTTATGGGCAATGATATTTTTACACTGCACTAATGCCACAGTGATGTCAGCCAACAACAAACACACCAGAACTGTCAGTGTCAACTAGAAGTGACAGAAATTCATTTATACATGTATTGTGAGCGATTCATTAGTGCATGTTATTCCATATAACAACAAAAACTTTGAACAACTTTCCTTTTCGGCTGACGTCACCAAACCCTTGTTTTTCAACTTGACTCCATTCTCGTATGTAACGCCCTCTTTTTACAACGCAGTCAATTCCAGATAGATCAAATAGGTCTCGTCCTACAGTTTTTCTTGTTAAATATCCTGTTTTACTCAGAAATAGGTTACAAATGTAACATGGGTTTCATGTTGACTAAATATTTAACCACATTATAGGAACACAGTGTTTGATGAGTCATTAACACAAAAAGTAGTGATTACTAATCAAATTGTGACTATATATATATATATATATATTATTTTTAAATAAATAAAGAAAAATATTAAACATACTTTTGAAGTACATATATATAATATTCTTTAGTTGCAAAATAATATATATATATAATTATTATTATTATTATTGTAAAATAATATAAATACTATTAAAAATAAGCAAAATATGTAACAATACTTTTAATTATAAAATAATTTAAAATACTTTTGAATTACTTATATATAATATTCCTTAGTTATAAAATAATTTAGATACTATTAAAATATTTTTGAATATATTTTGAAATATATAATATTATTTTTAAAAAATAAACAAAAATATTAAAAATACTTTTGAAGTACATATATAATATTCTTTAGTTGCAAAATAATTTAGATACTATTAAAAATAAGCAAAAATACTTTTAATTATAAAATTTAAAATACTTTTGAATTATATATATATATATATATATATATATATATATATATATATATATATATATAATATTCTTTAGTTATAAAATAATTTATATACTATTAAAATATTTTTGAATATATATATATATATATATATATATATATATATATATATATAGGTAACACTTAAGTTCCATTAGTTAACTACTACATTAATTAACATGAACCAATAATGAACTGCACTTATACCGCATTTATTAATCTTTGTTAATGTTAATTTCAACATTTACTAATATTATTAAAATCTTATTAAAATAATAATTATTAAAATCAGGTTAACATTAGTTAATGCACTGTGAACTAACATGAACAACTGTATTTTCATTAACTAATGTTAACAAAGATTAGTAAATAAAAAGTAGTTAGTTCATGTTAGTTAATACATTAACTAACGTTTAACTAATGAACCTTACTTTAAAGTGTTATCTCTCTCTCTATATATATATATTCAAATTGTCTCCGTCAACCATATATACACATATTTACATACATGTACATATGTATATATACATATATATGAAAAGAGTTTGGATCTAAAACAGCTTCAGCCATAATTTAAGTTACTGGACATAGCAAAAAATAATTAGCTATCAGTATCAGCCTTGAATGTGGGTGCTTACCAAAATAATAACTATAATATTAATACAAAGTAGTCTGTGGCAGACACCAAACTATGAGATGACACTGTCCACACTCAATAGTAAGCAGGGTCTGAACGCATGCCGCATGCCTGTGAGCCGCCAGAGAGCCAGAATGAGAAAAACTTTACCAGATTCCCTCCGTGTTCCTGAGAGAGCTGGTGGAACGGGAGCGCGGTTTCATAACGATACTCATGGCGAAACGTGTTCTGTCGTCTCTCGGTTTTCTCTAGACCTCGTCAGAGTCCGTCCTGCTCCGTGATGGACATGTTCTCCAGATAATCCAGCTCTGTGCTCAAACTATGTGTCTCTCTCTGTGTCTGCAGGGGAAGTAAGCCGGAGTGTGTATCACGTTTCCAGTCCTCCTCTACTTTCTTTTCACTGGGTTGCAGTGGCCTAGCAGTGGGAGTGTGTGTGTGTGTGTGTGTGTGTGAGGAGGGATAAACCCTCAGGGTCCTGTGTGTGTGTGTGTGTGTGTGTTTGTGCTGTATCTCAGCGAGGGAACCAAAGCGGACGGCTTTAGGGAGTGGAGGGGGTGGAAATGCAGCTGGTGACAGCGTCAGAGCCCACTTCTCAGAGGCATGGAGGACACACACATACACACACACGCTAACCATGACAAGACAACAAAAAACACCACCCAAGGGAGAGAAAAAGCACAATGAGATCTCTTTAGCATCTCATTTCATTCTCCAACATAGAGAACAAATTGAGACCTCCTGCTTCTCACGTTTCTCACGTGCCTCTAGAGTTTCAGAAAAGACCTCAAACTGTGCTCAGATCTATTAGACACTTATAAGTCGTCACTTTCTAGTTTTAAAGCTCAGCTTTAAAACCATTTATAGTCTTTGGCTTTGCAATTAGAGGTGTTGATATGTCGTGTGGTGTTTGTTTTTATGTCTTAAAGGGACCTATAACGCCCCTTTTACAAGCTGTGATATAATCTCTGGTGTCTCCAGAATGTGTCTGTGAAGTTTCAGCTGAAAATCCCCCACAGATCATTTATTATAGCTTGTCAAATTTGCCCCTATTTGGGTGTGAGCAAAAACCATAGACTGTAAAAAAATATGGACGTAGCGTCCGTGACGTCACCCATAGAGTTCTGAACAGCAGTTTTGACGCGTAAATGAGGCCGCGGCCATCTTAGCTGCGCGTCACCGCACGTCACTCCCGGATAACTGAAAATGGGCAAAGAGGCGGGGAGGTGGTTTGAGCTGATATGACTGGTTGCTGAAACCACGCCCGCCTAGCTCGACGTGACCATGTTAGCAGCAAAGGAGCTATCTATCTATCTTAGATACGATCTAAAATATTAATGAAGATAAGTTTTATCATCAGATCGTTCTAAAAGTTTACTGTCAATCTACGGTGTTTCTTTAAGATATAGATGCTCCAACACCAGAAGTGTTGGGTGTGCAAATAACAACATGGAAAATCAAATGGGACTTCATACCTTTATAATGAAATAGAGATCGCGAGATGAATCCAATCTGTGGCACTTGGGTAAAATATGAGTGTCCATTGCAAAAAACATTTCACATTTCTTCTGAATGATCTGCTCTCTGTCATCGTTCTTCAAGAAAGGATGCAATCTGAGCAGCGTTTATGTTGTAAAACTGTATACGATCGTATCTAACAAACAAATGAGCCCGTGTCCAAAGTATATTTTTTTCAAAATAGTGCAGCAGTTTTAGTTATAATATCCAAGCAGTGCTGTCGGATTTTGATATCCTCCCGCCATTGTCATTGTAGTAAATCTCACAACCAAAACTTTCAGCCAATGCCACGATCCAACAACGTGTGTTCTGTGTCTCTTCCGCATGCGAGCACATCTACACAGACACACATCAGTCTCGAATATTATGCAGCAAGCCATATTTTATAATTGTATAAAATAATCGAGAAAAAAAGCACAAAAACGGCTGAGATGCCAAATTCAGCGGCATCTGAGGTAAAGTGACGGCTCACAGTCACAGAGAGCAGTGCCAATCCACCTGTCACTCAAGTGACCACGCCCTTAATTATGCAGAACTTTAAGGCTTAATATAATTTAAACGGATAAGTTATAAAAAAATTCACCCCCCTCAGAGTTGTCATGAAGGGCAAAAATAGCAGTATAGACCAAAACCACAATTTGAACCAACTTGTAAACATGTTTTTTTCTGCTATAAACTTGGCCAATTTAACATGGGACTCTATGAGATTCTGCCCTAGCGGCCAGTCGATGAATCGCAGTTTAAGTTACTTCCGTATTGGCTTCACGAGAGAAAGGGGGAGGTTGCCGCTTGGCAAAAACACGCCGTTTTTGTGTGTGTCCCTTTAAATGCAAATGAGCTGCTGCTCCCGCCCCCTTTCCAGAAGAGGGCGGAGCTTTAACAGCTCAACAACAACAAAGCTGGAGAATCTCACGCAGCCAAAATGACGAAAGTGTTCAGCCTTACAATGTTCAAACCGGAGTCGACACTGATGGAGAGACTCAGGAAGAAGTTACAACTTTTAGACGTTTCTGAATGGTTAGTGGATAAATTTATGTGGAATCAACTCATCCACTAGAATGTGCCATCATGTTAATCTTTTGTGCAAATCCAGCGTTGAATTGAGCAGTCTGATTCCTGGAATTTTAGGAGAAACATCTGAAGACAATTCCCACAATGCGAGGTTTCTAGGGTGTTGCTATTTGGTTGCTAGGGTGTTCTTTGTGGTTCCATGTGAGAGGAGAAAAGACATGGTATAAAAAAAGGAAAGCGTGTGAGAAAGAACGAGCCTCTCATGGGAAAGCGATAAAGGAGGAGAAGAGCTGGAGTGTGAATGACGGTCCTGACAGGAGTCAGGAGATATGGAGGTGTTTCTGAAAGCTTGAATGGACTCCACAGAGCTGTCGCGGGTTTTTTCAATATATGTTCCTGGTATTAATGTGCATGATTCATCAGGGCAAATTGAAGCTCTTTCCACTATGGAATAAAAAAATAAAAAAGGTAATTGTGACTTTTTTCTCAGAGTTTGGGAGTTTATATCTCACAATTCAGACTTTATAACTCGCAATATCTCAATTCTGAGGGGGAAAAGTCAGAATTGTGGGATGAAAAGAAAAATCTGAGACTGTAGGTTACCTTATTATGCATTTTTGAAAAAAATAACACTTTGAAAGCCCTTATGTATAATGCACTATAAAGGTTTTCATAATGTACACTGTAATACATTATACTGTATGTTTTCATAAAAAATTGCAACCAAAGTTTAAATGCATTATAATAGCAGATTCTGAAATTGGTTGTTTGTCATGTGTTTTAATGCATTATACTTTCTAAAGTTGTAACAATAAGTATTATAATGTATTATAACTGTGGTTACAAATATTAGTGAAATCATACAATGCATTATAAAGAGCATTAAAAGGCATAATTAATGCATTAAAAATACTTTTATAATGCACTATACATAAAGGCTGTAAGTAAAGTGTCTTAATCAAATGTTTAATCAAAATAAAATAACTTGCATCCAATAATACTGGATCAATTTAACCAATAGCCAAATGTAGCTGTTTAGGAACATTTTAGCTAATGTCGGCTATATGCAACACCTATACTTTTGACCATCCAACTACATTTTTTCTCATTGAACATCCTGTTTCACAAAGAAATATGGGTTGGGACTTTAAAAAATAAAGGTTTTCTAAAGAAGAAAAAAAGTTTGTGGCATGTTTGTGGTTCACGTATGACGTCAAGACTTTATTTTTGAGAGTTTGTGTGTCTGTATTCTGCATGATGTGCTTTATTGCACACTTCAACTTCCTCAATGCTGAACTCGAGATGCTCTTACTGGCACTCTTAGATATGGGAATGCAATTGAATTTCCTTACATGCGAGTGTGTGTGAGTGATATTGCCCAGCAGACCGTATCTGATCTAATAAAAAGACTTACTGATCCATGAAGCAGCGTGTAACATCAGAGCATTTAGGCAGCGACATGCACTTCTCAACTCTTCACAAATCCACACAAGCCCCTCCTGCACTCCAAAAACTGCTGGGTTAAAAACAATCCAAGTTGGGTTGAAAATGGACAAACCCAGCAATTGGGTTAAATGTTTGACCCAACCTGATGGGTAGTTTTATTTAAACCAATTTTGATTAAAAGTTAAATATGGCTGGCTTGAAAAATTAAATATGGCTGGGTTAAAACAACCCAATCGATGAGTTAAAACAACCCATTCACTAGGTTAAAACCACTCATTTGTGGGGTTAAAAAAACCCATTCACTGGGTTAAAACCACCCAATCGCTGGGTTAAAACAACCCAAACTCTGGGTTAAAACAACCCATTCACTGGGTTAAAACAATTCATTCGTTGGGGTAAAACAACCCAAACTCTGGGTTAAAACAACCCATTCACTGGGTTAAAACAATCCATTCGTTGGGGTAAGACAACCCAAACTCTGGGTTAAAACAACCCATTAACTGGGTTAAAACCACCCAATCGCTGGGATAAAACAATCCATTCATTGGATTAAAACAACCCAAACTCTGGGTTAAAACAACCCAAACTCTGGGTTAAAACAACCCATTAACTGGGTTAAAACCACCCAATCGCTGGGATAAAACAATCCATTCATTGGATTAAAACAACCCAAACTCTGGGTTAAAACAACCCAAACTCTGGGTTAAAACAACCCATTAACTGGGTTAAAACCACCCAATCGCTGGGTTAAAACAATCCATTCGTTGGGTTAAAACAACCCAAACTCTGGGTTAAAAAAACCTAATCGATGGGTTAAAACAACCCATTCACTAGGTTGAAACCACTCATTTGTGGGGTTAAAAAAACCCATTCATTGGGTTAAAATAACCCAATCGATGGGTTAAAACAATCCATTCGTTGGGGTAAAACAACCCAATCGATGGGTTAAAACAACCCATTCACTGGGTTAAAACCACCCAATCGCTGGGTTAAAACAACCCAAACTCTGGGTTAAAACCACCCAATCGCTGGGTTAAAACAACCCAAACTCTGGGTTAAAACAATCCATTCGTTGGGGTAAAACAACCCAAACTCTGGGTTAAAACAACCCATTAACTGGGTTAAAACCACCCAATCGCTGGGTTAAAACAATCCATTCGTTGGGTTAAAACAACCCAAACTCTGGGTTAAAACAACCCATTCACTGGGTTAAACAACCCATTCGTTGGGTTAAAACAATCCATTCACTGGGTTAAAACAACCCAATTGCCGCGTTTGTCCATTTTCAACCCGACTGTTTTCAACCCAGCATTTTTAGAGTGTGGCTTTAAACATCCATCCGTCATTACAGTCCACTCAGATTCCTAGCAGACAGGCGCTCTAATTAAAGCAATTAGTAAAGCAGAGGTGTGAAGTCGATCATCATGATCACGGCCCGGCCACGACAGACAACACAAGCCTGAGGATGACAATATCTACGACCACTCATGAAAGAGTTAATAATAAGGAATGGAATCTGAAGACTTTCTGCCAGCCAAATTAAATGTAACTTCATTATAAGTTATGTTAATGTCATGATACAATCATAAAAGGACAGATTGTTGATCAAATCTTTTCATTCACTGCCTTCCGATAATTTGTGGAAACATTTTTTAACATCACTGTGATTGGAACAATATCACATTTCCTGGAAGCGAGCAGTTGTGTTACAGGGAAGACATACAAAAATCTCATTCAACTGTACTTAGAATAACCAAACTCATTGTGATCTGAAAGCAGATGGAAAATTGTGTGCAGAATATTAGCACAGCATCTCATGACATTCTGATGACACTCATCACTTGTGCGGTACGTGGCATGTGGGTTGAGTCTTTTTGAAATGCATCCTGGACAAGCAACACATCATTGTGCTTTCACATAAAAACTGATGAACCTTGCAACAAGGCAGAGGAAGTACATGTGCAATGACAATCACACATGCTCCATCTTTTCTGCTCATGCCACTACAGTTTTAAACATATATATTCAACTCATTCCAAACAAAAGCAAATGCATGCATTTACTCAGGCTTGATTTGAAAGTACAGCTGTGTATGAGAAAGATGCAAAGCCTCAGCAGAACCGGACAAATGAAGAGCTGCAGAAAAATGGTAGGACGCCCTCTGGTGGAGAATACAGAAATCATAAAACTGCTTCATTAGTGCGAGGAATTTCTACCTTTTGACAAAAGGTGCACTATAATGATGATAATAGTAGTAATAATAATAATGATAACTCATTCAGAAACATTTAAACAAAGTTACTGAGCTGATATTTATCTCATAAACTGCCATTTATTCCATTAGACAGTTTTTTATCAGAACTAGCTGTCTAGAGCTGCACAATTAATCATTAAAAGATTGCGATTTCGACTCAAACACCCATACAATCTTATTCCTAAAAGATCAACGATTTGCCTGTGTCTATTGACAAAACCATACATTCAGATCTGTGTTGGCGCTGCTGCTGATCCAGAGAGAGTCATTGTCATGAATAGGTATGAAGCAGCTTCATAAACAGTCTTTTCAACCACACATTATCATTATTTCTGTGTTACAAACATTTAAATTATCACAGAAGTACAGAGATGAAGGTTTATAGCTCGGATATAAACACTGATGTCTACGTAAGCGATCAAAATAGAGCAAATCACCTTTTGGAAGTAACTTGACTGTTACTGTTGATTGTATCAATTACCTTGTAACACCAGTAGGTGGCGACAAGTGACTCTTAAAAATGTATGTCATTGAATCATTCATTCAAGTGATTTGTTCAAAAACGCTGATTCATCCAGTAATGAAACAAGCGAAATATTTATAAGTGAGTCATTGAATCATTCACTCAAGTGATTCATTAAAAACGCTACTTCATCCAGTAATAAAACAAGTGAAGTCTTTATGAGTGAGTCATTGAATCATTCATTTAAAAATGTTTTTGAAATAATTCATTCTAATTATTAAACATTTTTAAATAGACTGCCGCAATTAACATTTTGACAGAACCTCTAGTAAATTGCATGTTATGTAGTCTGTTCAGAGTTCTGGGAGAATCACGATCTCTATATGAAAATAATAATAATAATAATAATAAAAATAAAAAATGTGTGATTCTCATTCATCCAGAATTGTGCAGCTCTATAGCTGTCTAGTAAATGCATGAGATCCTCTAACTGTTATTAAATGTGTGATGTGCGTAAATGCAATGGAAATGTGTTTCATCAATAACGTCTTTGCTGTAACACTTGAGGTTTTCTTGTGAAGGAAACTGAAAAAAAAAGCATCAGGGCCATTTATCAACATACTGGGCCAAAACCAGTTTCCTCTTTCAAAATGAATATCACACAATTTCCCACATCCTAAACTGATCTGCAGTGATAGTAAATGCAAAAAAAAAAGAACAAAAAAAAATCAACTGTATGCTAGGAATAAATTCTATTTTAAAAAATATTCAAATAGAAAACAGTTATTTTACATCGTAATGATATTTGAATATTTTACTGTAGGTTTGATCAGACTTTTAAAAATAAAAAAAATATATTTTACAAAGCATAATGAGGAAATATATATATATATATATATATATATATATATATATATATATACACACACACACACACACACACAGTATATATAGCTGCAAAAATAGTAATAAACAATGGACAAAAATTTGACATGCTAACATGATTCCTTTTTTCCTCCATCATCAAATTTTTAATATAAAATAATAAGCAATTGGTTGGAGTAAGTAAATTAGAGTAAGTAAATTAATTTATTTTTTAAAAATTTCTTTGTAAAACAATATTTATGCAAGCGATGAGTCCACCTGTCCTGACATTTCACTGCTGAGACAAGGAAAATACTATCCAGAACTGTCCAGAAGATTGAGATATACAGAAAGCTTCAATGCAAACTACAAACTTCACAGCAAAGCACCCACAACTTCTGCCAGCTCACCACAGAAAAAACACACTTTAGCAAACCAGAATCAGCTTATCTCACAGTGTCAGGCAGCGTGAGATCAAGAAACTTCCAGTATGCAAGTCAAGAGTTTCTGAGCTTGTTCTGTACCTGTAGGATTTGAGCAGGCGCTTTCGTTTCATGCCTCTGGTTACGGCTTGGACGGGAGTGATGAAGTCACCCGTATAGTCGTTCTGTAAGTCCATCAAGGTTACGTCTGAGCTAGAGCCTCGTCTTGTGATGTCAAGTGTTTCCTGGACTGAGTTTGAGTTGCACAATCTCCTCCCCTTCGCGTCTTCATGTGGCCTCCGTTAACCCTGGCTCCTCCCCTTCTGGTAATCTGATTAGCATTTAGGGACACAGAGTCCAAGCGAGGGCTACTCTTACCTCGGGCTTTCCCTTAAAGTACTGCACCAGATCCTCATGTACCCTGCATTTGACAACCCACCTCTTCTTTAAAGGGATAGTTCAGTCAAAAATTAAAAATCTGCTATCATTTACTCACCCTCGTGTCATTTCAAGTCAAGTCACCTTTATTTCTTCAGCATATTATTTTAATGTACTACCGTAATACATCAGCGCAATACATTACATAATAAGCTTCATACAATAAGATTGTTTCAAAGCAGCCTCACAATAATAAACAGGAACATAACTGAAACGATGCAAACTTCATCAAGTTCTGCAATATGGCAGCTCTAGAAAAACACAATAGTGTCATTATTCAGCTCTCAAACCCATTCGGTTAATCTTGAAAACACAAATTGAGAAATTTTTAATGAAACCAGAGAGCTTTCTGGCCCTCTACACCCTAAAGGATTATTTTCATGATTTGGTATCACAACTTTTTTTCTTTTGTCAAATCACCTTGGATAATTAATGTGGTTCAGATAACATAATATTTCGAGTTTCTGTTGATAAAAACAATCGCCTTTATTGTATGAACTCAAATTTTTAATTTCAATAAACTCAAAATTTTAAGGCAACCAAGTAACTTATTTTTTTAAATGTGCCATCGAACGTTTTTTTACAAGATGTAATATAAGTCTAAGGTGTCCCCTGAATGTGTCTGTGAAGTTGCAGCTCAAAATACCCCATAGATTTCTTTTAATTATTTTTTTTAACTGCCTATTTTGAGGCATAATTAGAAATGCGCCGATTCAGGCTGCGGCCCCTTTAATTGCTCGCGCTCTCCGCCCCCTCCCGAGCTCTTGACTCTATCATTGCATAAACAAAGTTCACACAGCTAATATAACCCTCAAAATGGATCTTTACAAAGTGTTCGTCATGCAGCATGTCTAATTGCGTAAGTATGGTATTTATTTGGATGTTTACATTTGATTCTGAATGAGTTTGATGGTGCTCCGTGGCTAACGGCTAATGCTACACTGTTGGAGAGATTTATAAAGAATGAAGTTGTGTTTATGCATTATACAGACTGCAAGTGTTTAAAAATGAAAATAGCGACGGCTCTTGTCTCCGTGAATACAGTAAGAAACGATGGTAACTTTAACCACATTTAACAGTACATTAGCAACATGCTAACGAAACATTTAGAAAGACAATTCACAAATATCACTAAAAATATCATGATATCATGGATCATGTCAGTTATTATCGTTCCATCTGCCATTTTTCGCTATTGTTCTTGCTTGCTTACCTAGTCTGATGATTCAGCTGTCCACAGATCCAGACGTTAATACTGGCTGCCCTTGTCTAATGCCTTGAACATGGGCTGGCATATGCAAATATTGGGGGCGTACATATTAATGATCCCGACTGTTACGTAACAGTCAGTGTTATGTTGAGATTCGCCTGTTCTTCGGAGGTCTTTTAAACAAATGAGATTTATATAAGAAGGAGGAAACAATGGAGTTTGAGACTCACTGTATGTCATTTCCATGTACTGAACTCTTGTTATTCAACTATGCCAAGATAAATTAAATTTTCAATTCGATGGCACCTTTAAGATTTTTTACAGTGTAGGTAACCAAAACTTAAAAAAGGTTAAAAGGCACTGTAAAACAAATTAATATGAATCGAGCAGTTTAATCCAAGTCTTGTGAAAAGATACAATTGCTTTATACTATAAACATACACACTGTAAACCCGAACAGTACTACTTAAATCATTGATGCAACTTAAAACAATTACATTTTCTGAACGAGGAGTTTAGTTTTATTTTTGTGTAGCTCAACATTTTTGAGTAAACACTTAAATTATTATTTTTAAGTTTACTGAGCGATATAAAGTGATGTCATCCATGTCACGTCTGCCGACTTTACTGACATAACCAACGTTATCAGAAGAATCCATTTAACGTTAAACTGAGTTGCAGCAGATTTCAAGTTCAGAGCTTTGCATCACATTCTGTAAAATGTTGAAATTAAGTGTTATTTTGTGTGTTTTTGCACAAGATTAATACAGGTGAAAAAGTGTTATTGATTAATGTTCTGTTATTTTGGTATTTAAAGGTGTTTCTGTGATGTGGTGAAGAGTAGTGCCTGTGGTTAGGTGGAGAATGGCCTATAAATACTGCATGTTGATTAACAGTTTATGCAAGTAAACAGTGATAGTCTCTTTGATGGTTACAGTAGTGGATGTTGGTGTGCTGTTGCTAACTAACACTTAACCATAGAGATGAGTTGTTTACTTAAATGTTTTGAGTATAACTTATTGGGTTTTGCAACCACTGCATCAAAATAATTGAGAAATAAGAAACATTACGTATGGTAAACAGTAGTTTTGAAGTACAGTGGACTTAAACATTAAAAAAAAAAAAAAATTCAATTATTTTTAGTTTGACTTCATTGTTACTTATAATCAGGGCTTGACATTAATACCCGCCAAATGCGGGTAGATTTCAGCTCTGGCGGCTAAGACACCCAGTCCCACTAGCCACTTTGGCGGGTTGAATATAATTTCAGCCTACAGCCAAATGAAAGATAGCCAAGCTCATCGAAGCACAAAATTACAATCCGATCACAATTCGTTATCGATTAACTTGCAGTTAGTGAAGGCGGGATAGGCGGAATGACACACAACAGAAGCACTCTCTCTCTGTCGCGCACGCGATCAGATCTCCTTGCGCCTGAATAGTCAAATACACACACACACAGATGTCAAAATGTCCATCGTGTGGAGTATCTCGCCTGGTCTTAAGTGGTCAAACAGGTTGCTAAAAACTGGATATGTGTCCATGCATTCAGCAGCCCAATAAAAAAAATACCTGTCTGTCATTAATGTTAATCAAACAACAAAACATCTTAAATAAATGTATACATGTTGAATAAACCCACTAAAAGAGTTTAGCTATTTAATTTACTATTGTACTTGTAATTTGCTTCTTTGTTCTTTTTATATAGCCTAACAAAAAAAACAAAATAAAATGTATCATATTATGGTCATATCACCCACCCGTACATACCAGCTGTAGGCCTAGTCTTGATTTGGGTGGTCAGTCTGCATTTGAAAGTTTGAAAGGGTTTTAAATCTAGCTAATCAAGTAAAATGACTCAAAATCAAGTAATTTTAGCATGCCAAAGTCAACTTTAATGATTTAAAATGTAATTTCCCAACAGCAAAAGAAGTTAACTTTATAACTAAATAAATTTGAGTTGCTTTACTTAATTTTTTTGAGGCAATCGGTGTCTACAATAATTGAGTATTCTCAACTTATCGGGTTTTACAGTGCAGTAGTGGCCAAAAGTGATAGGAGAATTGACCTCTTCTCCCTTTTCTCAAATATTATTAAACATTTGTTGTAGATTTTGTAAGCATATTGCATAGTTGCACTTGGAGTCAATAGAGAACCAACAAATTATTAATTACAGATTATGTTATAGTCAATGTTTGCTTTTTCCTGAGTTGTTTGTCTTTCTATGCATTTCTTTTTTGCACAATATTTTTTTTTTGTCAGATAAATATCTTAACCAAGTGTAGTGTTTTGTCCTTAAATATTAAACAAATATTTTTCTCATATTTTGATGGTTTAATTGAAATTATAGGGTCATTAAAAACAAATATCCCCTGTGGACATCACTTTTGTGCACTATTGTATATAATTTAGTCTTTTATTCACATATAAGCACACATGCATAGAGCACATCAAATATGGTAAACACGAAAGATTGCATGTGTTATGCTAGAACAAACCTCATTGGTTCTCGTGCATCACACACACATGCACGTTTGAGCTTGTTTACCAAATGTGATGTGTCCTAGTGTATTTGTGTCCATCATTGTTTATATGTGAACAAAAGCTTAAATTAAATCTGTTCATCGTATAAATCAACGGTATTTCTTTGGTGACCTGGACTTTCGATGGAGGCACAGAAACCTTTTTTTGTGTGTTTTGAAGATTAACCAAAGTCTTATGGGTTTGGAACGACATTTTTGGTTGTGCTATCCCTTTAAAGCGACCTCACCACACGTGCATGCTTACAAACCAAAAACCTCAAAGAGAACATTGTCACAGGAGAGGCGGTGAAAAGGTCTGTGGGTAATATCCTCTTTCCGATTCACCTTTACACATGACAACACACCCGTTTGGCCGCAGGCCGCGTGTAATTGAAGTCTCCTGCTTCCTCTGCGGTTAAACGCGCCTCACATTCGTGTAAGACCTTAAGAAGCACGATGGGGGAGGAAGTGCATCGGTATAATTCCTCCTGATGGCCTTGTGTGGATCTGAAACTGAACTGTGTTGGAGCTAGAGAAGAAGAAGAAGCCAAAGCTCTTTGTGTTTATTCTCTCTAAACCCATCAAGTCATCAGCAGGTTCAGCGCCTGAGTTAACTGCTCATCGTCTGCGCAAACTGAGTAACTCAGAACAACAGAAAGGAGCGTCTCGAGGGAACGCTTTCACCATCTCAGCTGCTCCCTGATAAAACACGCTGATGGGGCAAATTCTCACACTCTTAAGCTGCTTTGCTCCTCACATAACAGAGCAATCAGATTACGGCTGACATTTACAAAGTTTAGCGCAAACAGGTAAGATTAATTTAACTCCTCCAGGCCTCAGGAGAATAAACACCTTTAGTGTGCTCCTTATTTGATTTTGAGGAAAAAACTGACCTAATTCAGGGCTCCAGACTAACATTTGAGAGCTTCTACAGAAGGTGGCGCTGGGTTTTTACTCATAATCATAAATGTAATTTAATCATATTACTATTATTTTGCATTAATAAGTGCAGTTACTAATGATATTACATGTTTATTTATTGAAAAATTCGACAGTAAAGCACTGAGCTTGAATTGAGATGCAGATAAAATTAACTTAACAGTAACATGCAAAAACATTTTTATAGGGAAAAATGTAAATATTCTACTTGTATTAAATGTACCATACTGAACTGACTGACAGCTTCAGTGATTATAAAAGGAGCGCTTTTTACTTGCTTTCTGCGTAATTCAGTCACAATTTGAAGAAGTTTTTGTTTTTCATGAGACTTTTCCTACTTGTCCATATATTAGGGAGTCAATAAGTGGTCCTCTGCTGCCATCTAGTGGCAAACGAGTAGCAGTGTTTTGTTTCACTTTCGTTTCGTTTGCCGTTTTTATGTTTCTCATATGAAACAGAAATGGCAGCTCTTATCAGTTGTGCAATGTGCAACAAAATTTAGTCGCACCAGCAGAAAAAAACAGTCACTGAAATTGGTAAACTAAGTGACGGTTGTTGCTAAACACAATGCTACAGTAGGACATTTCTATGCGGTTACTAGTCCTGTCACTAAGAAAAATAACAGAAGCCATCTCCTCAATAAACCGCATGATTTGATGCATCATTCATGGCTGTAGCACAAGCTACGTGGGTTGAGTTCAATTTACAGCTTCGGACTAATCCCTAACATCATGTACACTCTTAGAATAAAGCTTCAATGGGGTTCTATATAGAACCCAATGCATTAACAAAAGTTAACAAACTGAAGCTTACTGTAACCTAACTTAGCAGTCGTCATTCAACCACGAGTCAGATGCAACATCAGCCATATTGGTGCATAATGCACATATATCAAATATTTTAATGTGCATATCTTTTTTGCAATCCGCAGAGTAGATATCAGCAACACCAGTTGACTACATTCTAAAAAAATGCTGGGTTAAAACAACCCAAGTTGGGTTGAAAATGGACAAACCCAGCAGTTGGGTTAAATGTTTGACCCAACCTGCTGGGTAGTTTTATTTAACCCAACTATTGTTTAAAAATGACTATATGGCTGGCGCAAAATGAACCCAAAATAGGTTGGAAATTAAAAATCAGACGCATAATTACTAGAGGCAACAATAATAATCAAAAGGTAAACATTTATTAATAAGCAATTTAATAAATGTTTATTTTTTTAATTATTAATTATTACATTTGCGTTCTTTTTAAGTGAGCAATATAGTAATTTTTAAACAATAGTTGAGTTAAAAAAAACTACCCAGCAGGTTTAACCCAACCGCTGGGTTTGTCCATTTTTAACCCAACTTCGTTTTTTTCTTTTATCCCAGCATTCTGTAGAGTTTACCAATAGTAAAAATGACACTCCCCATTGCAAACACCACTAATAATAGCATAATTGTCAGTAGGTTTCTAAATCTGAGTGAGTGTCTCTCACCTGATACGGCTCTATTTAGGCTCTTTAAGGTGAATGTGATTAAGTGATATATAAACACATCTCCAGCCTGAGCTCTGCCTCTTCACTCAATCACTTTAGGAATATACAAACACATGAGAGGAAATGTTTACACACTATAACAAACAGCCATAGTAGGTAAAGCAACCCAGCATAAACAAAACGCTAAAAACTTGAATTATGCACCACTAGAAACAGCATAAAAACAGCAAATAACAAACGTTACCATCTTCTCCAGGCTTTAATGTCGATGGGTTTGTTGGTAGCAAACGGTGAGCCGCTAGTGGACATACAGCGATGTTTGGCTAACAGCTCAAGGGAGAGGAGGTCGGTGCGAGTGGGTAAACTCATTTTGACATCAGCTCATCTCTTTCCCCGTCCTCTCTTTATGGACACAGCGCGAGGCAATGTGACACCTGCCGCCGCAGAGACACTGAGCATTCATAGTCATATTCAGACACCTCGCTGAACCTCTAGCCAAACATTAAACCCCGGGAACAGCGCTGATACGCTCTCGTCCAGAGACCTGCCAGTTTACCGCTGGAGCTGCCAACATCTGATAAAACTTATGAGACTTGATGTTTATTGACTGGTTCTTGGAAACCCCACGCATACCTGTCTGTTTGGTGTCACTGTGACACTCTTGTGTAGTGACAGACCGATATATGGACCAGGACTGTGGTCATTTTCAGATTATCTATGAAGATATGTAGAATTAGCCATTTTAAAGCTATTTAATCTGCCCCCAAGGGATGTGCAAAAAAAAAAAAAACATTGAAATTGTCATCTGAATATGTATGGACAGACTTCTACTAGGCTTGTGGGTGTTACTAGATTTCAGTTACAACACCGGTTACATCACATTGCCGTTTTGATTTTTTTTGTAGTAATAAAAATCATTTAGTTCAGTTAGAGAACAGACACTACAATTAAAAACTGAACATGTTGCAGCAGCAGGAGTCAGATTTCATTTATCACGAGAGTGAGGAGCTGACTGACGAGACGATAGCGGAAGATTTGGTGTCAAAGCAAAATGTAAAAGCGCCTATTTGGCAATATTTTGGATTTAAACCCAATGCTAACAACAACCTGCAAAGGATTAATTGATATGTTTTTCCATTAAGAATAATAACGAACCCACCATTCAAGAAACTGTCGCCCCCGAACTGGCGCTAATTTGAAAGCGAAAGTAAAATGCGCACAACCACACGGGCATTCATAACGGTGTGTGTCTACTTGCACAGAGCAGAGCGAGAGTTTTCAGAGCGAGATTGCAAAAAAACTCTGGGGCAGTTCAGCTGAGTTGAGAAAGCAATCCGACCCAATGGACCAACGAAGCAAGCGGTATCATTATCATAATGGCAAACGTGTTATATAAAAAGCAGCAGTGTCTGATTCTGTGAGTGAGCACATTAGATATTGCAGTTGAAAACCAAAGAGTGTCTCTTTTTCTTAAAATGTTTAATTTAATTGCTCTTCTCAGTGCATTGCAAGAATCCCGACGAAGCCACTCTAACTGCATTTTATAGGCTATATAATAATGAGGGAATTATGGCTACATTTGCATAGTATTTGCGTGTGTGCCGATAGTTACAAATAGAGATCGACCGATATATTGATTTACCGATATCTTTCCGGATATTTAAGCATTTTACCATAATCGGATATCGGTTTTGTAATATCAGATTTACAGATAAATGGCGCCATCTTGAGGGTGTTTTGAGAATTGCATGCAGGATTGCCATTACAGCGCATCTGAGGGGAGAAGAGAAAACGGCATGCACAGGTAAAGTATACTTACCTGATTGCTGTAATTAGTAAACTTTATTTAACATAACAGCCATTAATGCATGAATTAGATGTGTTATAAATGCCTGAAATGTAGCTAGATTATGCAGCTTGTTTCTAAGAAATAGAGACAAGCTCACGGAGTCACATAAGATAATCCGTCAAGTCCCAATAAAGATGTAACTTTGCATGAATTAAATGATACAGCCATGAATGAGCACATGTTGGAAATAAAAGCACTGAATTTAATTCTCTCTCTGTTGTCTGCTCATCATTAGTCTCGTGAAGTCGTCTGCATTCTGCGGGTTGATGCTCAGGAAGTGCTCCACGGCCACCGCACTTAACTTTTAACAAGATTCACTTGTTTAAAACAATGTAATTATATCAACATTTACTATATAATAATTAATTCAACTGCTACTCTATGGAACACAACTCTATGGAAATTAATTATCATCTCCATGAGCGATCACAGTTTGAGTATAGTTCTGTGTAAATGCATCATTAAACAGTGCTTTGTCAGCAGATATTTCATAATCTAGAACGACAAAAACATTATTAATAATTCTGATATAACACACCAGTTGAGAAATGCAATAAAATATGATGTTTTGTTTATTATATATTACAATATTCCAGAGAATATTATTCAGTTATTTAACATTATCCAGCTAATTATTCTTCGCTCTTTAGCCTATTAAACAGCTTATAAATCTACTAAAACTGTAGTTTAATATGAAATATTATTTTTTAATATTTATTTTGCTTATTGTTAACATTAATGCTGCTGCTGATGCTTTTTATAAATAAAATTATTTTTGTAATATAAAGATTAAAATTAACATGAAAGACTACAAATTTTCAACAAAAACAGTTTAGTAATAGTGCACTTATTTTTATTTTTTGCACTTTCAGACCCCTCTATTTATAGGTGTATAAATAAGATTTGTTTTGTTTTCTATGCAAGGAGGGAGTAATTGTTATAAATAAAATGGTTTGTTCAGTTCAGTGGTGTTGTAACCATGTCAAAAACAGAAGTATAACAGCAAATAAATATCGGTTCTGCATATTCTGTCCATATTCGGTTCTGTCCATCACTAGTTACAAATAAACCACAATATGCTCATGGAGTGAACTTGTCAATCATCCTGATGGATGATGCAGAGGAAACTCTGACCAATAAGAAGACAGATTTACTCGCATGTGACTTGCATAAACACATTTTTGTATGCTTTGAAATGCTGAATGCTGAAAGCGAACAGAACCAAGAAGAAAATGCAACATTGTAACAAATTAAGTCCCTGTATCGGAACAAAGCATACATTCTACAGGTCTTAAAATGCCCTTAGGGCATATATATATATACTGTTATATATAACAATATATATATATATATATATATATATATATATATATATATATATATATATATATATATATATATATAGAGAGAGAGAAAGAGAGAGAGAGAGAGCAAATATTAAGTACTACAGTGTTAATCGGTCATTCTGCTCTCTAGACAGTAGCATATGAAGTAACACTGTTACTAACTCTACTGTATGCAGCATGTGTAAAACTGCCATCCTCCTCCTGCAGTCACTATGAAGGGAACCGTGAGTGTAAGTGGACAGGTGAATTCATTGTGTTGATTTATGACCATGAGTTCAGCGCTGGTGATGAAAACAGCAGAACAGCAGATGTTTGTGGGAATCATAAAGCCTCTTCCCCTGACTATTAATTTCTCTACAAAACAGAAAACTATGACTAATTCAGGAAAAAAGATCTGGCTTCATTGATCCCATCTGCTCTCAAAGGATTTTGAGGTTGAAACTGATGATTCATTTAGTGGCGGGCTGCTATTGGGTCATCCCTGGTCAGGTAACCAGGCAGAAAATATGACCGCTGAATATACAGTGGCATTAAATATGAAATCAGGATTAAAATTGTATTATATTTATGAGGATTTAAACCATTCTATGAAAGTAAGGCAAACCCTAATCTGATTCAAATGGACTAAAAAAAAGTGCAATTAAACAATATTTTGAAGAAATTAATAATAATAATTAAAACAGTAATAGCTGTTGCAACTGTATGCTTTGGAATAAAACAAAAAAAGAAAATATAATTATTATTAAACGTATCAAATTAAGTTGAACAAATATAAAATGAAAAAATAAACAATTTATTAGTCAATTAGACGAGGCTTGGTCGAGCAAGATTTTATTATTTGGTTAGTCGCAGAAAAAAAAAAATTCGACAGGAAGTGGCAAAGTCACGCAGTCCGTGAGAGACAGATTGTTAACAGCAGGAAATCCAAACATTTGCATATCTTTCATCTTTCATCAATCTCAAATATGGCTTGTCAATTGAAAATTGTAAGTAGTAGCAACTTTACAAGTCACTCGCTTTAATGTTAGCCTAGTCCTAGATAAATGTGCGTTGTTGTAAGGTGCATATGCGAGTGTTTGTGTGGAGAGCGCGCTTATTGCATGACATGGAGGCGCCGGCGCGATCACTTTTGCATTTTAAAATACTCCATCATTTTAGTCATACAGATAAGAGTAATGCCAACTGTAAAGGGTCTACTTTTTCTGTAAATTCACAATAACAGCAAAACGTTGTGCATTTGTAAAACAATGAAAACAATCAGGATGCGCTTTCTGTCGTCTCGGCCTCAGTGAATTCGAGCACAAAATGAACTGAAACTCAGCGTATACTTGCTTCACAGACACCAGTGTGCTGTGGAAAGCTTTATGCTTGCACTTGAGCGCTGATTAGGCTATGTTTTATATATATAGTAGGGTTGCACAACGATTAATCGCGATTAATCTTTTGGAAAATAAAGGTCTGTGTTACGTAATATATGTGTGTGTTCTGTGTATAATAATTATGTATATATAAATACATGCACATACATGTATATATTTAAGAAAAAAATATATTTATATATAAAATATTTATATTTATATGTAATAGAAAATATATATAAATATGTATATTTATTTATACATGTATATATTTCTTAAATTTATACATGTATGTGCATGTATTTATATATACATAATTATTATACACAGAACACACATATATTACGTAACACAGACTTATTTTGCAAACGATTAATTGCGATTAATCGTTGTGCAGCCCTAATATATAGGCAATTAAAAGCTGGTTATTATGATTTATGGCTTATTAATGTAAACGTGCTCTTAGTCGACTAATAGCTTAAATGAACGACTACTAGTCGAATAGAAAAATCTTTAGTCGGGGGCAGCCCTACAATTTATATAATAATAATAGTTAGTGCAAAAGTATGCTTTGAATAAGGTGTCTGCTAAATTAATAAATCTAAATGAAATTATTAATAAACAGATCAATCAAATTAAGTTTAACAATAAAATAAAACAATTTAAATAATAATAATACTAATAATAGTTGGTGAAAATGTATGCTTTGGATAAGGTGTCTGCCAAATTAATAAATGTAATTGAAATTATTAATAAACAGATAAACCAAATTAAATGTAACATAAAATGTAAATAAAAATAAAATAAATTGTTATATTTTATTTAACAAAAAATCATGTAAAATAAAAAAAATAAAAAATACAAAGTAAAATTTGTGCCTCACATTTTATTTTTATTATTATTATTTTTTTTATTATTATTATCTGACCTGGTCCTATCCAGCAGTGTTTGCGTGCACATGCACAGAAAGGAGGTCAGCATTATGCAGATCAGGTGGCGTGGCAATATATCACTTTGTAAACAGCTAGTCTAAACTCCGGCTCCTAATCTCTGCATTTTTCATCAGCACTGTAACCATGGTCCCTGAGGGGCAGACGAAACCTCTACAGGTGCAGTCCTGTTGATGTGTGCTTCATGGAAACAAGCAAACTAAATTCTTGCCACATACTAGTTGATGAACATCATAGGCCCGCCCTGCTGGCTGGCTGAACCAATCACATCCCAGGAGTGAAGCTATATACCACAGAGAAATTCTCCTGTGATTAGATGCAAAACATTCTAATGAAGTGTTACTTGTCTGATCCTACCAGAGTGAACACGGTTTAGGGTGCTTGGTGCTAGTAAAGAATGCTGTGTTCCCTTTAAACACCACTAGATGGCGACACTCTCATATCTGATCTCTACAAAGCAAATCTATTTAATGATGTTTGCCAAACTCTGAACATAAGCTAGATTCATAACTAGTATTAGATCACTCAGGTCACACAGGCTGTAGCCAGAAAGGGGTCAAGATGGCTGACTAGTCATTGATCAACCGACTTTTTGACAATGATTAGGGGTGAGCTTTAAATGGGATGAACTTTGCAATTATTAAAAAAGGATTTTAATGCACTGTGCTTTAGTGAGTTAGACTGTCAGCATGCTTAAACCTTTTTAGAGATATTGCATCTGCAAAATCACATTTAAAGCATATCCAAGTTAACAGGGAATGTTCTGGAAAGGTTCTCTGAACAAAAGTTCTTCCTGTAACATTAATAGAATGTTCGTTCAAAGTTATCTCAAAGCGTTAACACAAAAAATGTTATTTATACATTGTTCATGGAACGTGTTTTTTTCTGGAATGTTTCAGTTGGACGTTTATCTAAGGTTTTTGAATGTTCTACATGCATCAGAATGTTCACCTAATATTCAAAAGTAATGTTCACATAATGTTTGAAGAATGATAAAATGGAATGTTCCCCTTAACTACGGAAGCTTGTTTCCGCCACTAAATAAAAAAATAAAAAAAGTAATTGCAACTTTATATCTTTTTTTTATCATGAAATTGACTTTATATCTCAAAATTCTGACTGTTTTTCTCAGAATCGCGAGATTTATAGAACTGAGTTATAAAGTCTGAATTACGTGATATATAGTCAGAATTGTGAGTTATAAAGTCAGAATTGTGTGATATAAAGTCAGAATTGTGTGATATAAAGTCAGAATTGCGTGATATAGTCAGAATTGTGAGTTATAAAGTCAGAATTGCGAGATATAAAGTCTGAATTACGTGATATAAAGTCAGAATTGCGAGTTATAAAGTCAGAATTGCGAGATATAAAGTCAGAATTTTATGATATAAAGTCTGAATTGCGAGATATAAAGTCAGAGTTGTGTGATATAAAGTCAGAATTGCAAGATATAAAGTCAGAGCTGCGTGATATAAAGTCCGAATTTCATGATATAAAGTCAGAATTGCGAGTTATAAAGTCAGAAATGCAAGACATAAAGTCCGAATTTCATGATATAAAGTCTGAATTGCGTGATATAAAGTCAGAATTGTGTGATATAAAGTCAGAATTGCGAGATATACTCAGAATTGCGAGTTATAAAGTCAGAAATGCAAGACATAAAGTCCGAATTTCATGATATAAAGTCTGAATTGCGTGATATAAAGTCAGAGTTGTGTGATATAAAGTCAGAATTGCAAGATATAGTCAGAATTCTGAGTTATAAAGTCAGAATTGCGAGATATAAAGTCTGAATTTCATGATATAAAGTCTGAATTGCGTGATATAAAGTCAGAATTGCAAGATATAAAGTCTGAATTACATGATATAAAGTCAGAATTGCATGATATAAAGTCAAAACTGCGTGATATAAAGTCTGAATTTCATGATATAAAGTCTGAATTGCGTGATATAAAGTCAGAGTTGTGTGATATAAAGTCAGAATTGGGAGTTATAAAGTCAGAATTGCAAGATATAAAGTCCGAATTGCGAGATATAAAGTCTGAATTTCATGATATAAAGTCTGAATTGCGTGATATAAAGTCAGAATTGCAAGATATAAAGTCTGAATTACATGATATAAAGTCAGAATTGCATGATATAAAGTCAAAACTGCGTGATATAAAGTCTGAATTTCATGATATAAAGTCTGAATTGCGTGATATAAAGTCAGAGTTGTGTGATATAAAGTCAGAATTGGGAGTTATAAAGTCAGAATTGCAAGATATAAAGTCCGAATTGCGAGATATAGTCAGAATTCTGAGTTATAAAGTCCGAATTTCATGATATAAAGTCTGAATTGCGAGATATAGTCAGAATTCTGAGTTATAAAGTCAAAACTGTGTGATATAAAGTCCGAATTTCATGATATAAAGTCTGAATTGCGTGATATAAAGTCAGAGTTGTGTGATATAAAGTCAGAATTCTGAGTTATAAAGTCAGAATTGCGAGATATAAAATCCTCTAAATGTAACATTTTTATTTGTAATTCACATGATTCAGATGGAAATAAACTCTTGGATGAGGTAACGTCAAATATAATATCGACCTTGTTTCAGAAACTGCATTAATCGGATGAATCAGCTTCAACTCGAGATGGCCTCTGGGACACAGATGCTGACCTAGAGACGACAGAGCATTTCTGGAAAAATAAAAGGAGGGAA
Organism: Megalobrama amblycephala; assembly: GCF_018812025.1. NCBI lineage: Eukaryota > Metazoa > Chordata > Actinopteri > Cypriniformes > Xenocyprididae > Megalobrama > Megalobrama amblycephala. Next base: position 60,716,623 of record NC_063045.1, read on the forward strand.
AACAGACGAGGGCTGGAGGAGCAACGGGCCCCATGTGAGACCTTCTCCTGCCAAGCGGCTCTGTTTGATTGGTCTAATTCAGTGTCTACAGTGGAAACCCAGAGACACACAATCACATCTCCTGCCACCCCTCATTTAGCCCTGGCTTTGCACGGATCCACTCCGCCACCTGTGTCCCAAACCTCTGCACTCGCTCCTTGTGCCTCGTCCTGTGCCTTTCCAATGGACACGCTTTACATCAAAGCTGACTGGAGCTTCAGAAATATAAAAAACCCCCAAACAAACATGGACTATATTTGAGGCTGCTGTTTACACCTGGTATTTACGTCCGTCTCAGACAACCACAAGTGATCAACTGAAATGTTCTGAATTTTACACTAATTTTTCATGAATTTGAACTGAGGCAGCACACAGTATGCAGAAATGCAATTTGCATTTCAATGTAAGGAAGTAGAATTAAAATGAATTAATATTCAAAGTAATACATATGGCTGTCATTTTTAAACTATGATAGACAGAACGATGGATGGTTGAATGGATAGATAGATAGATAGATAGATAGATAGATAGATAGATAGATAGATAGATAGATAGATAGATAGATAGAATGATAGAATGATAGATAGATAGAAGGAGAGACAGATAGAAGGAGAGATACACAGGAGAGATAGAACGATAGATAGAATGATAGATAGATAGATAGAACGATCGATAGATAGACAGATAGATAGATAGATAGAATGATAGATAGAACGATAGATAGACAGACAGACAGATAGATAGATAGAACGATAGAACGATCGATAGATAGATAGATAGATAGAACGATAGATAGATAGATAGATAGATAGATAGATAGATAGATAGATAGATAGATAAATAGATAGATAGATGGACGATAGATAGATAGATAGATAGATAGATGGATGGATGGATGATAGAACGATAGATAGATAGATAGATAGATAGATAGATGGATGGATGGATGATAGAACGATAGATAGATAGATAGATAGATAGATAGATAGATAGATGATAGAATGATAGAACGATAGATAGATCGATATAGATAGATAGATAGATAGATGGATGGATGGATGATAGAACGATAGAACGATCGATAGATAGACAGAAAGATAGATAGATAGATAGAGCGATAGATAGATGGATGGATGATTAGATAGATAGATAGATAGATGGATGATAGAATGAAAGAACGATAGAACAATAGAAAGATAGATAGATAGAACGATCGATAGATAGATAGATAGAACGATAGAGCAATAGATAGATAGAACGATAGATAGATGGATGATAGAACGATAGATAGAACGATAGATAGATGGATGGATGATTAGATAGATAGATAGATAGATGGATGATAGAACGAAAGAACGATAGAACAATAGATAGATAGATAGATAGATAGAACGATAGATAGATAGATAGATAGATAGATAGAATGATAGAGCAATAGATAGATAGAACGATAGAACGATAGATAGAACGATAGATAGAACGATAGATAGAACGATAGATAGATAGATGGATGGATGATTAGAAAGAAGGAGAGATAGAATAATAGATAGATAGATAGATAGAACAATAGAATGATAGATAGATAGATAGATAGATAGATAGAACGATAGAGCGATAGATAGATAGAACAATAGATAGATAGATAAATAGAATGATAGATAGATAGATAGAACAATAGATAGATAGAACGATAGAACAATAGATAGATAGATAGATAGAACAATAGATAGATAGATAGATAGATAGATAGATAGATAGATAGATAGATAGATGGATGGATGATAGAACGATCGATAGATAGATAGACAGAAAGATAGATAGATAGATAGAAGGATAGAACGATCGATAGATGGATGATAGAACGATAGATAGAACGATAGATAGATGGATGGATGATTAGATAGATAGATAGATAGATGGATGATAGAACGAAAGAACGATAGAACAATAGATAGATAGATAGATAGATAGATAGAACGATAGAACGATCGATAGATAGATAGATAGATAGATAGACAGAAAGATAGATAGATAGATAGAAGGATAGAACGATCGATAGATGGATGATAGAACGATAGATAGAACGATAGATAGATGGATGGATGATTAGATAGATAGATAGATAGATGGATGATAGAACGAAAGAACGATAGAACAATAGATAGATAGATAGATAGATAGAACGATAGAACGATCGATAGATAGATAGATAGATAGATAGAACGATAGAGCAATAGATAGATAGAACGATAGATAGAACGATAGATAGATAGAACGATAGATAGAACGATAGATAGATAGATAGATGTATGGATGATTAGAAAGAAGGAGAGATAGAACAATAGATAGATAGAATGATGGATAGATAGATAGATAGATAGATAGATAGATAGATAGATAGATAGAACGATCGATAGATAGATAGATAGGTAGATAGATAGATGATAGAACAATAGAATGATAGAACGATAGATAGATAGATAGATAGAATGATAGATAGATAGATAGATAGATAGAACAATAGATAAGATAGATAGATAGATAGATAGATAGAACGATAGATAGATAGATAGATAGATAGATAGATAGATAGATAGATAGATAGATGGATGTAGGGCTGATCAGACTCGGCTCTCACAGAGAACTCTAATCCATCGGCACTTGTAAGTAATAAGTTAATGCAGGTGAATTTAATCAGAATGTCAGCGGGTGAGCGCCTGCGGTACGGTTGTGTCAATACAACAGCTTCCTGAGCGATAAAAGACCCTGAGCTAACTGAGGAGTGCCGTCTGTTCAACTGAGGCCTGTGAACAATGGCTCACTTAAACATGTTTGTCCTGTTGATGGTGAAACTGTGATTTACGACTGGCTGACATCACTGAACAATACACGAGTGAGTTGACTGATGACTTACTTGTGTTATCCTGGACTACATACACATGCTGGAGGGGATGTGTTATGAAACCCTGCTCATGCTCAACCCTGAGGGTCTGATGAAAACAGTAGGCACAAAACTAAAGTGAATCCAGATGTATCAACAGAAGCAAAGTCTTTGGGAATTGGACATCTTGAAAGATCAGCTTGTCCTTTGGAAGCAGCAAAAGCCTTAGGACTGTTGACCCAGGATTGTTTGGGAAGCCCCGTTGGAATGTTTTGCTTAGATCAAGTTAACTAGCCTCAGATCCCATCTAACCCTTCCAGACTGAACAGCCTAATAAGAAAGATACACTCTAAAAAATGCTGGGTTTAACGATAATTTGGGTAAAACAGTCATTTTTAAACAATAGTTGGGTTAAATAAAACTTCCCAGCACATTTGGCAAACATTTAACCCAACCGCTGGGTTTGTCCATTTTCAACCCAACTTGGGTTGTTTTTAACCCTATTTTTTTAGAGTGTAGCATCTATATTTACATATAGAATATAGATGAAAATATTATATATGGACTCTTCATGGATGCCAAACGGTGGTTTGGTCAAACAGGTACAGTTACGGCCACCAGCAGATACTGTAACACAAGATGACCATCTACTGAGATCACAAGTCACATGATACATGCTTTTAACTTAATAAATGAGTCAGCCTTTCGTTTTCCACAGCCATCATGATATTTTCTTTGCTGTCTTGTTGTGTTGGAGGCGGGTGCTCTAAACTGCCCTAAAATGACACAATTACTGCAGTATTTGCATATTAAAGCAGATGTTACACTCTAAAAAATGCTGGGTTAAAAACAACCCAAGTTGGGTTAAATATGGACAAACACAGTGGTTAGGTTAAATGTTTGACCAACCTGCTGGGTAGTTTTATTTAACCCAACTATTGTTTAAAAATGACTATATATGACTGTCTTCAAAACCCAGTGAATGGGTTGTTTTAACCCAGTGAATGGGTTGTTTTAACCCATCGAATGGCTTGTTTTAACCCAGTGAAAGGCTTGTTTTAACCCAGCGAATGGCTTGTTTTAACCCAGCGAATGGCTTGTTTTAACCCAGCGAATTTGGTTGTTTTAACCCAGCAAATGGGTTGTTTTAACCCAGCGAATGGCTTGTTTTAACCTAGCGAATGGCTTGTTTTAACCCATCGAATGGCTTGTTTTAACCCAGCGAATTTGGTTGTTTTAACCCAGCAAATGGGTTGTTTTAACCCAGCGAATGGCTTGTTTTAACCCACCGAATGGCTTATTTTAACCCATTGAATGGGTGGTTTTAACCCAGTGAATGAGTTGTTTTGACCTATTTTGGGTTAATTTTAATCCAGCCATATAGTAATTTTTAAACAATGGCTTGAAATTGGGTTAAAACAACCCAATCGCTGGGTTTGTCCATTTTCAACCCAACTTGGGTTGTTTGTGACTCAGCATTCTTTAGAGTGTAGAGGCAACAGTACTGTAATAATCAAAAGGTGAACATTTATTAATACGCAATTTAATACATGTTTATTATTTAATTATTTATTAAACATATTAATAAATGTTAGTTTCCAGTCATTTTTAAAAAATTGTTGAAATAAATAAAACTGCCCAGCAGGTTGGGTCAAACTTTTAACCCAACTGCTGGGTTAAAACCTCCCAAATCGCTGGGTTTGTCCATTTTTAACCCAACTTCGGCTATTTTTAACCCAACAATTTTTAGAATGCATTGTTAAAAATCATTGCAGATGGAACTGATTGCAATGCCAAAGTCATGGGTTTGATTCCCAGAGGATGCATTAACTAATTTAACTCTATCCATTTAGGAGACTCTTTTATCCAAAGCGGTGAACACATGAGGAAAATCACATGCAATTTGCCATATAGAGTTTAGTATAAACTAGACTAGACTATAAACACACTAGAGCAGAAGTGAAATGCAGAAATTATTTTTCTTTTTAAAAATTTAAATGAACAAATAAATAATTCAGAGTTAAAGTGCTACTGTATATACATTAGTCTAATAAAATGAATACATTTAAAGTTTAATGCAAAGTGTCTGCAAAATATATAAACATAAATGCGAAACGCCGATCCCTGCAGTATATGAGGTGTCAAATGTGTTTAAAAGGGCCTGTGCAAGGAGAGACAGTGCCAGAGCGGATCGCTTAAAGGTCTTCGTGGATCAGATTCTCAGTCGAGGCAGGATCAGCTTGACGAATGTGACTATGAATGCTGTAGAACAAGTTTAAATATCTGAGCTAAAATTAGCAACTGAGTTCTGACATCACTTCTGAAGCATTTTCACCTTGTAAAGCCTGACATAACAGAACCTTTAGACAACATATTTAAAAAATCGAAAGAACTGGTTGAGTATCATATTTGATACATCAGGCTTTTATGAGCTCATATTCAAGGAGGAAATGTTAACTAAATTTTATTCAGAGGCCCAAACTGAGCAAAAATATGCAATTTGGTGCAGTTGCTGATATTTACACTTATAGGTCTATGCTGAAAAAGTGAAGAAATGGATTATAACTACAGCATAAATATAACTTAGTACCACAAAATCCTCTTAAAATACAAAATATTAAACAAAAAACATTATAAAACTAAAATATACTACACGAAATACCAAAGAAATTGGTAGTTTTTACAGACACGCGAAGAGCACCAGAGGGTTAAATGCTTTGCCTTTGTTTTATGATCATAGCTCTAGTTTTAAAACATATGATGCAATACAATACAATGACGTATAAACAAATAAGCATTCCTCAAAAGCTGAAATTTCCATATCAAATATGATACAACAGGCTTTATAGGGTTAAATATCACTCCTTCATTTTCCCTGAAGTCTGCTAAGCCTTATTTGCCATCAAAGGCTGTCGGTTTGTCTTTCCATTTACCCAAGATGCTCTACTCATTACAGCAATGCGGTAAAGACAGACGCCACTCATGCCGGAAGCGTGTCGGTGGCGCCCTGTAATAAGAGGGATTCGTTTCTTTCTAACGGCAGGTTTAATTAGTGAGTGCCATGTGGCCGATCACCTGGGATGAGAGAGTTCTGCCAGCTTCAGCGTCTGGACTTCTGTCTCACTCTGTCTCGCTGCTTTAATGATCCTCTCCACAGGAGACCGAGCTTTCGCTCCCTCTGCGCCATCGCATCTCCCAGACCCGTTTGGCAAGAGCAGCGCCGACAGCTCAGATCTGCTCATTGAAGTTTTTTCAGGTACAATTTAGTGGAACGGGCCCTTTTCGACAGCGATCCGAGCAGGTTATTAAAGGGATAGTTCACCCAAAAATTACTCACCCTCAAGCTATCCTAGGTGTATATGACTATATTCTTTCAAACTAATACAATCTGAGATATATTTAAAAATATCCTGCTTTTCCAAGCTTTATAATGGTAGTGAATGGGGGGTGAGATTTCCAAAAAAATGCATCCATCCATTATAAAAATAATCCATACGGCTCCAGGGGGATAATAAAGGCCTTCTGAAGAGAAGTGATGGGTTTTTGTAAGAAAAATATCCATATTGAAAACTTTATAAACTATAATAACTAGCTTCCGGCAGACAACTGTATGCATTGATTTGTGGTGGTAGAGTGACCTCTGACCCGACACACTGACGAACGTGGAAGTGCAGAGGATAGAGCAAAACAAAAACAAGTTCTAAATATGGATATTTTTCTTACAAAATCGCATCACTTCACTTCAGAAGGCATTTATTAACACTCTGAGGTCTGAAAACGCGCCGGCGCGTTTTGCAGGTTTTTTTTCACATTGCAGCAAAACAGACTTAAAATACTCCGTCATTTCTTGTCATAGAGACATAAGTAATATATCAATTGAAACTATAGAATATATTCTTTTATTTGTATACACTCAGAGTAAAAACAAAATGTTGTGCTTTTTGTAAAATAAAGAAAACTAACATGATGCGTGATTTCTCCTCTCCCTCTGAACGAACTCCAATCTGATAGTTCTCAGAAAATGAACTGTAACTTAGTGAATACTAATCACAGAAAAATTAAACTTATGTCTAAAAAAACTTTAAGATGTCAGGTTTTAAATCATTTAAGTCAAATCGAAAACAAACCTTCTGTGTTTATGTAATCTGATTCAGCTCATTATCCGCTAATGCGGCCACGCCCACGGAGCCAGCGCTATTCAGACGCAAATTCAGAGGTTAGGGAGCTCTAGAAGACATGCAGTTAGTTCCTGTTTTCTTTTCTTCTATAGATGAATTTTAGATGAGTTTTTGTTTCTTTAGCGCCCTCCGGCTGCAGTATGAATTGGAAACTCCATTCATGGAATAGCCTCTTCTTCTTTTAGATGAATTTGTGGACTAAAAATGCACAGAGAGCGCCCTCCGACTTCAAGGATGAATTGAAAACACCAGCGCTCATAGTAATGACAATGAATATTAAATAAATATAACTCCTCTGTATAGAAAATTGACATAAGCATATGAGAATCCAATATTTCTCCAAATGTGCATGCTTTTAAACTAAAAGCCTATATTCAGACTCTTTGCATCACAGAAATACATTATATTTTAAAGTATAATATAAAACCATTACTTTATATTGTAATAATATTTTTCTGTATGTTTCATATATCATGATGAGCTTGAGACATCACAGAAGGTTTTTTTCACAGCCTACCTGACTGAAATGCCTCATTAATATGCAAGTCATTTCAGCTCATTACTATCCAATTCTTTTGTCTTCTCAGGTGAGAATGGCCCATTATTCAGTGGTGATTCACGCCTCCATGCATACTGTGTTTCTTGGCAAAAAGTGTCTTACAAAAACTAAATAAACATATTGTTTTATATGAAGGAGTAGGCAGCATAATTTTTACATAATTTTGAAGCAAAGACTCTAGTTTACAACCTCCAATACCCTAAAGTATTGTAAACACAGATTTACTATACTTTTTTTGGCCTTATTTCAGTGACTTAAGTTTTTTGTTTTTTCAATAACCACGCATAAATGTTATTCCTTCAAAAACACAAACATGTACATACATGTTCCTCACATATTATTGTAGCCTAGTTTGTGCTGAATACAGTGTAATGACACTTTTTCCATTAATATGTTTATGAACAACTGAAAAAAGCACAAATGTCAGGGCATGTCAAAACTTCTCCAGGCCCCAAATCAGCCTCAGACTCCAGAGGGTTAACCCCCTGGAGCCATATGGATTATTTTTTATGATGGATGGATATGTTTTTTCTTTGGGCCTCAAAATCTCGCCCCCCATTCACTCCCATTATAAAGTTTGGCCATTTGCTGGAAGCTAGTTATTATAGTTAATAAAGTTTTAAATATGGATATTTTTCTTACTAAAGGCCATCGCTTCACTTCAGAAGGCCTTTATTAACCTGTTGGAGTCGTATGGATTATTTTGATATTGGATGGATGTATTTTTTGGGGCTTCAAAATCTTGCCCCCCATTCACTATCATTATAAAGCTTGGAAGAGCTAGGATATTTTTTAATATATCTCCGATAGTGTTTGTCTGAAAGAAGATATGAACCTATGATTGCTTGATGGTGAGTAAATCATGGGATAATTTTAATTTTTGGGTGAACTATCCCTTTAATAAATCTGTTTCGTTTAAAGGTGAGCTATTACCAGGGCTGGGTAGGTTACTTTTAAAATGTACTTCACTACAGATTACAAAATACATGCTTTAAAAAGTAATTTGTAATGTATTCCGTTAGATTACCCAAGTTTTGTAACTTAATCTAAATACTTTAGAATACTTTGGAATACTAATAATATGTAACACACACAAAAAAAGTTAATTACAAGTTTTTCTCACAATTCTGACTTTTTTCTCAGAATTGCAAGTTATAAAGTCAGAATTCTGAGATATAAACTCGCAATTTCCCAGTAAAAAAGTCAGAATTGCAAGAAAAGAAGTCAGAATTGTAAGTTTTTAATAATGCAATTCTGACTTTATAACTTGCATTTACGAGTTTATATCTCACAATTCTGAGAAAAATGTTCAGAACTGTAAGATGCAAACTCGTAATTGCAAGGAAAAAAGTCAGAATTGTGAGATAAAAAGTTGCAATTACCATTTTTTACAGTTACAAGGGACTCACAAACACATGAAAACAGTCGTGGATTATCAGGTAATGACAGGACAGTTCAGATTCAAGGGTATATACATTTTTGAATGGGGCAATTTTTATAAATTCAGTCATTTTGTCTTGTGGAATATATGTAAGCATATTTTATGTGAAATAGCTTATTCAGGACAGTACTAAATACAATTAACTTGCAATTTTTATAATCCCTCTTATTTGGTTAAAATGATTAAAATGTTGCATATTCTGCAAACTTATGAGCAGAAATGGAGCTGATGCTTTTGCAGACTGTCAGAGTCAGAGAATCACCAACTGATTTTTACATGAATTACCCGTCACAGTTTACATTAATGTTTAAATGAAATTCAAAGTAATCACTTTGGTAATCTAAAATACTTTTCAAATGTAACTATAATTTGATTACCACCCACTTAAAATGTAACTGTAATGAAATACAAGATCCTAGTACAGAATAGGACCCTTTAAAAAGTGTGCGCAGGTTGGCATTACCATCAGCTGTAAGCGTTTCCATATACAGACAATGAGAAACTGAGCTTAACGTCAGGCACCAGCTATTTCGGGGACAAAATAAATAATGTGAAACATGAAACAAAGACAGACGGAGGGTATTTAAAAGAAAAACATTCTTTGAAGTCCAAATGAGATGAGAGGACATATTCTGGAGAGAAGACCACCTGTGCCTGGATGGAGGACTAAACGAGAACAAAAGAAGTTTAAGCCACCTCATCCCCTTAAATACCCTCGCCCGCGTCACAGATAACAGGGCAGTAAACACGTTTCTAACACACGCAGTCAAGCGCAACACTTGCTGACTGAAATTTACATAAATGCATATTGCACTTGCATTCAAGGTGTGCATATCAGTTCATGTGTATGTTATTGGCGATTTATACCTCCACGCGGCTGCCCTTCTACCACCAACATTTCCTGTGATTTGTTTACATCTGGGAACATATTTCTTAAAACAACATTCCCAGCTGGAAACTATTGCAAAGTTCCCAGAGGGCCTGAAAGCTTGTGCATTTATGTCCGCAACCTCTGTACCAATCAAGAAACAAGATCCTCAAATCTCAAGGGGAAATACGAGCAATTATGGGCCAAAAAAAACCTCAGTTAAAATACGAACAGACGCAGGGTTTAATCAAGAGCAAAAGAGTCTTTGTAAAGGTACAGCACATCATTCAGGTGATCAAGCACCCTGTCAGACTTTTATTTGCCCTTCTAAGATTACTAAAATGAAACAGTTGTTCATTAGAAAAAAAGTAAATTGCCTCTGTACTCATAAAGGTATAAACAATTTTTTTTTTTTTTTTTTTTTTGACTCCACTAACTATTCCCCCATACTGCACTGGTGTTTCTTTAGTTTACAGTCTGATTTTACAGTTGGTGCACTGCTGCAAATGTAGTCATGAACCACAAGAATAAACAGAGCTGAGGTCATCTTCTACATACAGGACAGAGTCTTTTACACTGTTCTTCAGTGCCCCGCCCAGTTAAATCATATTTTACCTAAGATGAATTTGATGAGATAAATTTTTTTTAAAAAGTACTGGAAAATAATGGAATGCAAACATGTCTTTCTATTGAGTTGCAAAGCAAATGTTCAGTGTGATCATGAGCAAATGACTCTTATGAACCTTTAATGAACGGTTCAAAAAGACTGATTCACTGAATCAGTCTGAAAGTTGTGTGTATTTAAAGATTGTGAGAAATAAACAATAAATAGTTATAAATACATATATATAAAATATTTTAAATGTATAATACATAAATAACATATAATATATGTTCTGAAATAAGTCTCTTTTGCTCACCAAAGCTGCATTTATTTTATCAAAAATACAGTCAAAAAATTAAATATTATTACAATTTTAAAATAGCTGTTTTCTATGTGAATATATGTTAAAATATAATTTATTTCTGTGATCAAAGCTGAATTTTCAGCATCATTACTCCAGTCTTCAGTGTCACATGATCCTTCAGAAGTCATTCTAATATAATTTCTTATTATTATCAATGTTGAAAACAGTTTTTGCTGATTTTTTTTTTTTTTTTTTTTCAGGTTTTTTGCAGTTTTTTTGGAGGGAAATCAGGATACACTGCCATTCAAAAGTTTGGGTTACGTAAGATTTAATAATAATAACACTTTAATTCAGCAAAGGCACATTATATAAATCCTGAAATAAATGCATTAAATAAATTGCTGAAAATAAATGCTGTTCTTTTGAACTTTCTATTCATCAAAGAATCCTGGGGAAAAAATCAGTTTCCAGAAAAATATGAAGCAGCACAACTGTTTTTAAAATTTATCATAATAATAAATGTTTCTTGATCATCAAATCATCATTTTAGAATGATTTCTGAAGGATCATGTGACACTGAAGACTGGAGTAATGATGATGAAAATTCAGCTTTGATCACTGGATATAAATTACATTTTATAATATATTCACATAGAAAACACTTATTTTAAATTGTAATAATATTTCACAATTTTTACTGTATTTTTGATTAAATAAATGCAGCCTTGGTGAGCAGAACCTTAATGTTTTCAAACTTTTGACCAGTACTGTATACATAATATTATAAAAAAAAATGACTATATTATATTGTGCATGTATCTTTCTCTCTCTATATATTATAATATAATTAAAAAATGACTTATATTGTGTACATTATATTATTATATAATAATGTAAATATAAAGGCATAACTAAATAAAAAGTAGATGGGAACAGTATTCTCTTAGGGAAATGCTATGATTTTTAGAGACAATGACTTTTAAAGCTCTAAACTCAAGATTACTTTCAATTTTTCAACAGGACATTTCAATAAATTATCCATAAAAATGGACACATGGATACGTACATGCATCTGAACTGTGCGGAGCTCCTGCTAATCTCTCCAGCCTCCGGTCACCTTCATTTGCACTGTTAAATTCAAAACAGCTCTGGCACTAAATCTTCAGAGGGTCTTTCCTTCGGTCTAATCCTTATATTATTCACAGCACAGCGGACATGGAGAGCGGCTAGCGTTTATGCCTGTAGCATTAGCACATGGCTGAGGTAATGGGTTTAGTCATTTTGCTGTTGGAAGTGCATCACGCTAATGCTAATCCCATCAAACCGTACCTTTGTGATGTCACTGACCTCCCCTTAGCAGTGGGTGTGCATACATATGGGACGTACCAGGGATGCCCTGTCTCAGGGGTAAGCCTGGGAAGATCTCCAGACGTCACAAGCAACACTGCCACGTCTTTTTATAGCACAGAAGAGTGCATCGTGTCCGCTGTACGATTACTACATCTTATCCTCAGGGTCGACTAACACCTGAAAAACGTCACTTGAGAAGTGCATTATGTAATCGGAAATGTTTTAGACACATACATAGCTAAATGACAATGTTATTCGCTTTAAAAAGCCCTCAAAGCCACGTTAAAATAAGCAGTTAGTTGCCAGTGTGTTTGCTGCTGTTCCCAATAATGCATTGAAATCCATCTGCTCTATATGGATGCAAAGATCTGCTGATTCAGCTCACGTCTGCACTATGAGAAATATTAAATAATGGCCTCTGCCTCTTCAATCTGACCCCAGGATGCTGCTGCTGATTGATGGGAAAGAGGAGGCCATGCAGTGATGTGGCATTGTGCTTACAATATTCCTAATGAATATAGACAGTGGATCCCAAAATGGGGTACGTGAGGTGACAGAGGGGGTACGCAAACAAAATGCTAAATTTGGCCATTTATTTAATTCCACTCAACCTTAAAATAACATTAAAATTGAGCATGCATTTCTAACTGGCAAAATGCCGTGAATACATGACATCCAATCAAATTACCTCACCTTTTGTGGTCAAAACTAACTGCATCCAATCTGATGTCTGCTGCCTTAGCAAATCATGCTACATTACTGCCGTTCTTGACAATATACCTTTGTAAAAGTGTTACTTCATTTTTATCATAATTGGATATTTCTCTATTTTTTTTTTTATGTTAACCCTCAGGGGTCTGAGGATTTTCGGGGCCCTGGAGAAGTTTTGACATGCCCTGACATTTGTGCTTTTTTCAGTTGTTCATAAACATATTAATGGAAAAAGTGTCATTACACTGTATTCAGCACAAACTAGGCTACCATAATATGTGAGGAACATGTACGTACATTTTTGTATTTTTGAAGGAATAACGTTTATGCGTGGTTATTGAAAAAAACAAAAAACTTAAGTCACTGAAATAAGAACAAAAAATAATATTATATATGTGTTCACAAGACTTCTGGGTATTTGAGGTTGTAGATTAGAGTTTCTGCTTCAGAATGATGTAAAAATTATGCTGCCTACTCCTTCATATATAGATAGAGAGATTTAAATTTTGTAAGACACTTTTTGTCAAGAAACACAGTATGCATGGAGGCGTGAATCATCATGAATAATGGGCCATTCTCACCTGAGAAGACAAAATAATCACATAATAATGACCTGAAATGACTTGCATAATAATGAGGCCTTTCAGACAGGTAGGCTGTGAAAAAACCCTCTGTGATCATATCTCAAGCTCATCATGGTGTAAATCAAACATACAGAAAAAACAGCAATACTGTGAAATATTATTACAATTTAAAATAATGGTGTTCTATTATATACTTTAAAATATAATGTATTTCTGTGATGCAAAGTGTCTGAACAATTATGTTACCTCTATGGCATTTCATATAGGCTTTTAGCTTAAAAGCATGCACATTTGGAGAAATATTGATGGATTCTCATATGTTTGTCAATTTTCTATACAGAGGAGTAATATTTATTCAATATTTATTGTCACAACATTTAGTTTTTACTCTGAGTGTACACAAATAAAAGAAAATATTCAACAGATTAAAATGGTGTATAACTCTTAATTGTATGTGCAACATTGACGGAGTATTTTGAGTCTCTTTCACACTGGTAAGAAAAAAAACACGGTGGTATCGAAAAAATCAATTGGAAAATCAATTTAGGGGTCAAATATTGACCCTTAACCCTCTGGTCCTCTTCAGTTAAAAAATGAAAATTTTGACGTTTTGAAATTTTACTCTTTTTTTTGCTTCATCAGAATGGGATGACACTTGGTGACTTTTGTTGCATTAGCTATGTGAATTCATGGACATGATCTTAAAGGGTCGGGGAAAAAACACACACACACACACACACACACACACACACACACATATATATATATATATATATATATATATATATATATATATATACATAAAGTAGCGCCGCGACTACAACACAGAGCAAGTTCTTTGCAAATGTGTGAAATAAAATAAAAAATTCAGCCACAAAGCAGTAAAAAAAATGAACGGCAAGGAAAAGAGGTTACACTCTAAAACATTGAGAGTACAAAACATACACACCCACTCAAACACACACAACACACTATTATACACACACAAACAAACTGGTGTGGCTGTAACAATATGGTAAAATTGAGCCAAAAGACTGAAATAAAAGGTTGAAATCAGATCAGACCCAGATTTATTAAGCTGTGATAAAACATACCTGTTACATTTTTGTCGAATTTTGATGTTGTGTAACAAAATGTTCTTCTCTGTTTTCAAGTTTGACTGTAGTAAAATTAAAGCAAAAACTGACACTTGAAATCAACATTTCAAACCCCAAAAAATCTAAACTTCGACAAAAAGTCTTTGAGAATGTCCAAGTATAAATCCAAAAATGCAACTTAATAAAAATAAGTATTTATAAGTCACTTTATATAGAACTATATAGGCATCTAGTAGTTACACCACAGCATTACAAAAGTTTTTCTTTTTTTACTCCCACCAGATGTCACTAATCTACCTTCAAAAATTGAATTTTAAATGTCGTTGTCTTTATTTTAATATGGAATACTGCTTTAATTGAAACATTATTTAAAAAATATATTAGAAAAAAAAATGTGCATTGTTTTTTATGGGAAAAAATAGATGGTAAAAATTGTATACATATTGCATAGTATCATAAAATACCCTCAAAATTTGAAATAATACTCAAAAAATATTGTTGAACAAGAATATATTACATTATTATTGGATATACAGCCTAGTCTCATTCCGGCTCTTTTTAAGTGGTGTGAACGAATTTTCTGCTGACCATACTATTAAAGTAGACAATTTTATCTCATAAGGTTCCCTGATTTTAGCAAGCGATGGCTTTTAAAGACACAAAGGCAGAGAGAGATGATCATGGAGGAGTGTAAAGCAGTCTCTGGTGTGTGGGTTATTTGTTATCTAGTGTGGCACACGCTCCAGGGACAGCGCTCAGGGAGCTTTGGCAGACAGCATGCAGTAAATATCACAGTGTGAAACGAACCATTATAAAGCTACTACAATAGTGCAGATGCAACTAATGGGTGGCATGTTGCTCTATGAGTGATTCCTAAACAGATGAACTGAGAAATTTTACAGTTACGCAGTCCTGAGCACTATGTACAGAATGAGTCACAAGGCACTGCATATTAATAAAGTCTGTCAAATTTTATCAGACTAAAACACTAAAGCTCAATTCTGAATTAGAAAGCTAATCACTCTATCGCCCTCTTGACAGTAACAGAAGAACGCAAGCTAAGTATGTGCAACTGGACAAATGCATTTCGCATATGCATTTTTGCATAAGACTGATTGTAGGTGTCGTAAATTGTAAGTCCGTTACCGAACGTCTCTCAAACACACTCTAAGCTCAGTGCTGGTTAATCCTTCATTATTTTGCTGCGTTGCTTTTGTGTGGTAATTGATTTTCCCAATTAGTGACGGCACAAAAGCATATGCAAAGGTCATTCAAACAAGCTTACGTGGCACATGCATGAAGAGTGGATGAGCACAATCATGTGAAACCAAGCAGAATAAGGTGGAGCACTCTGACAAGCACTGCCCTTCTTAAACTATTCAGAGCTCAACCGAGTAGATCAATTCCACTGACTTCACAACGTAACACCCACAATTCATCTGATGGCATGTAACTGCCTCAATATTTCCTGAAATGTACTTGGGAGAAAAAGAAAAAAAACACAAGCTTTTCATCATCCACGTAAACCACTCCGTAGAGAAGCAGGGGACCGGTTCAATAAGAGTTAAATGCAAACATGAAATGTGTGAGCGAGCGTGTTTCCAAAAGAAAGACTGGGATTATGTGATTTTGGGCTTATCACACAGCAGTGATAAAATGTTTAAAATTCTTTTATTGTCCGCAGACGTTCGGTATGCTCTCAGTTATTCAGCCATAGAATTCCATTAAAATCTCTCCCTCTACGAAACTCAAAATTATATCCATTTCAGGCACTTGATGCATATGATATTTCATATTATTTGGATATTTTGGAGTCCAGCCTCTTAGGTGGAAGCAACTTAACATCTAACAAAGAACAGCATAAGATAAAATAATAAAAAATAAATAAATAAATAAAGGATGCACTAATATGAAAATTTTGTCCGATACCGATAACCGATAATTCTTTATATTTGAAAGCCGATAACTGATATATATTGGCTGATAAATCTGAATAAATTTTTATATAATTTTTGAGTGCCTGATTACAAAAACAAAAGTCTTTCTCACCATTAAAACACATATCCCAAATCAACATATATCGGCCGATACCGATAACCGATAATTATTTATATTTGAAAGCCGATAACCGATATATTGGCCGACAAATCTAAATCTAAATTTTTAAGTAATTTTTGAGAGCCTCATTAGTCTCACCATTAAAATCCATGTCCCAAGCACGCAATTATGTTATTATTATAATTTTATGTAGCCGATATGACAGACTTGGCTGTACATTGCACTGCATTTTCCTTTTCGAAGTGATTTCAATCATATTTCAAGCAATTCAAAACCATCAGGATGAACATATGTATCTGAAGTGTCTCAGCTGAAGGAAATAATCCATTATTTATCGGCTTTAATATATCGGCCAAATTTTCTTATCAGACCGATAACATTAAAAATGAACATTTATCGATACCGATATGGTGTACCGATATATTGTAAATAATTATTTAATTTGTTAATATTGAGTAACTTGCATGTTACAAACAATATTGCCAGCAAAAGTAGTTTCAAACAAAACCATGGCAGAATTAACTGTAACGCATCTCTAAAACGACACAAAAGCATGTGTTTCGTTACTGAATGAATCCGTTTTAGAATGAATCATTTGAATGAATGAGTAAAATACTCACTCAAAGACAATGATTTGTTTTGCTTCTGAATGAATCATAGTTTTTTGAACGAATCACTGATTAATGATTCAATGACTCATTCAAGAAGTCCCGTAACTTGACAGCATGATTATGTAGTATATTATAATATAATATACTATAATATAATATAATAATACACTCACTATTGCCTTTCTTAATTTGAACCCACAACCTCAGCTTCTTTTGGTGAGTCAAAGAAAACTTGTTCAAACTGACTTGTCTGTTTCGCAAACAGAGGCAAATGAAGCTTGTCATTG
This sequence comes from Megalobrama amblycephala, assembly GCF_018812025.1. Taxonomy (NCBI): domain Eukaryota; kingdom Metazoa; phylum Chordata; class Actinopteri; order Cypriniformes; family Xenocyprididae; genus Megalobrama; species Megalobrama amblycephala. Next base: position 60,734,195 of record NC_063045.1, read on the forward strand.
TTCAGTTTCTGTAATTGGGACACATGTTTGCATAATCTTTGCGTGTTCTGCTTGTGACGTACGTTAATGTTTGCTCCTCATTGCTTAAAACAACATTAGTAGTCCATTTCTATAATACAAAACGAATCAAGCAGTGAATATAAAGAGTGTAAGTTCATTCCAATAAGGAAGACTGTGTTGTTCTTACCAGCAGGGAGCTTTGACATGTCTTGACCTGACAAATGCTTTAACTGCAACTAATGTAAAATACTGAACTGCACAGAAAACGTTTCACATGAAACGTCAATGGAAATGCCTTAGGGAAGACGACTGAGATGAGAGATCTGTCTTAAGGCTATAAAACACAACCTTAAAGGCTGATCTGAACCCAACCCTGTCATTTCTGAATGCAGAAATACCAGCTGAACAGCATACGGCAGATCACTGGACCATTGATCTCTTCTGAAAAAAACAGCATGGTGTAGGTGGAAGTGAAAAAATAGGTAAAAGTTTGACGGTTTAAAGCAGCAAACGTACACACACACACACACCCACACATGCTTTCAGTTCTCACAGAACAATACTGTCTTGCTGTAGGGTCTGAAAGAAATCATATGGTGCTTTCGCAACTCTGTAATTTGATCATAGCAAACAAAAATGCAAATTACTTGTCCAAATATTTAGGGAGCATTGTCGGTACATGAACTAAACCAACGCTAAAGGTCTGTTTAATGTCATTTGTCATGTGCTAAGTCCCTGCAGTGCTTCTTTTATGACCCCTCTGTTTAAGTTGTGACTTAAGGAAACTTAAGTGTGACACTCCTACATGAAACTAGAAACACGGACCTCCGTTGGACTGAATCCCTGTTCAACGTTCCTGTTACCTCATTTATCACCATCGCAAAGCAGCATGTCAGAGCGATGCCATTATAGACGCCACAGAGCCCTAGTGAGAAGCAAGACATTATACCCAAAGCCCGCCGCTGTCAAGTCTGATTCACTGTGCCGCTGTTTTTGCCCCTTTTTTGTTTTTTGGGCTTCCACACCAGAGCCTGCTGTTCATACTCGGGTGTTGACGGGCTTCAAAAGCTGGCTGGTGAACACACGAGGCCCGCGGTCACTAAAAAAAGGCTGTGGCTGCACACATAACGTGGAAAACACCCAATGTGGAGAGCGAAAATAAACAGTCACATGACGTTTGTGTAGCAAAGGCCTAATTTCCTGGGTGCCAAAAGCTAATACACACGGGAGATGGTAGTGCACATCGCGACTTTTTAAATGCTTAGCTTAAATGTGTGATATGAATAAACGGTGCTCATAAACGGCTGTTGAAATAGTATTTTCAATAGAAATGAGGTCCCGGAAACAGTATTCACAACTTAAGCGGATGGTGACCTTTATGGAGATTCCAACAGACCACAGTTCTCAGAAGTAAACTTCTATAGTGGTGAACAGAAATCACAACAAATATCATTTTTACGTTCTCATTTGCACCCCAAAAATGGCAAATTTGCGCTTACTCCTTCAGCCATTGTAATAGAAGCATTAGCCAGTTTTCTGTAATTTAAAGCCAAGGAAAACAAGTATAATCTTATAAATGACCTATAATGCCAAGATGTAATATAAGTCTCTGGTGTCTCCAGAATGTGTCTGTGAAGTTTCAGCTCAAAATCCCCACAGATCATTTATTATAGCTTGTCAAATTCACCCCAATTTGGGTGTGAGCAAAAACACGCCGTTTTTGTGTGTGTCCCTTTAAATGCAAATGAGCTGCTGCTCCCCGCCCCCTTTCCAGAAGAGGGCGGAGCTTTAACAGCTCAACAACAACAAAGCTGGAGAATCTCACGCAGCCAAAATGAGGATTGTCAGTAACAGAGGCGGGGTTTATGTAAATTTTAGGGTTTGTGATGTCACTAACCCAGGAAGAAGCTCGTTGTAGTCCCTACCAGCCGTTTGTTGTAGTCCTTAAGCAGCGAATTATTTAAAAGAAAATATCTCCCTTTGCATTGAACTTTGAGTGTCATAACTTTGCAGATGCTGTTTATGATCAAACAGCAACATTACACACTAACTAAAGTTAAAAAAATCAAATAATAATCAACCACCACTTTAAACAAAATGAAAATATAAACAACCACAATACCCAAAGTATGGCTTTCCATCAGCACCTTTGCTCATACTACGCTGACACCTGATGACATTTACCTCAAGATTAAGACAAATCCACAGGCAAATATGTGCAACCTCAATGTTTTGGTGTGTAAAACAGGCTTGACCTACCAACTGCCTCTAGTGTCATGAAACACAACTACACATATAGTAGTGGCCAAAAGTGATGTCTGGAGGGGAGATTGGCTTTTAATGACCCTACTAAACCATCAAAATATTTAAAATATGAGAGAGAAAACAAAACACTAAACTTGATTAAGGTATTTATCTGACAAAACCATTTGGCAAAAGAAGGCAAACTACAGCTAAAAAATGCACTGACTACGACACAATCAGTTCTTATTTAGTTGGTTCTCTCTTGTTTTTGCATTTGTTCATAATTTCACAGCCTGGGCAAAAATCATTTGTCATGTTTCATTGCGTTATCACAAATAAATCAATTGACTCCAAGCACAACTATGCAATATGCATACACAATCTTTCTAATAATATTTGAATGAAGGATGAAGATGTCAATTTTCCTAGGCCGGACGTCACTGTTGGCCACTACATTACACTAACTGTCCCGTTTCCATTTTCCAAGCCATTTTTCACCACTCACCATATCCAGGAATGCCTTCGGAACGGGAAATTGTTGACGTGCATCATTTTTTTCTCCCTTCCTGTGTAACTGCGGCCGGTCTTCATTTAAGCAAAGGTGTGGTTCGGGTTGGCTCCTCTCTCTCAGAAATAAATAACTCTTACGCCGGCCTCGGGATAGCCATAATACACCCTGCTTACATGTCTCCACTGAAACGTGCTCCAAGCATCTCAGAAACAAGAAGTCCGCCTGGAGCGATGGAGATTACATCTTCTTAGATGTGTGCTATTCCATAGAAGAGTCTCGAGAAGACACTTCATCCATTTATAAATGTTGACAAGTGTGCGTAAATCAAATTTTAAGGCAACAAAATGGCAAGCATGTTACACTGAAAAACAGTCTCGAGGGTTAAGGGGTTGTTCCATAGTAGTAGAGCAAAAATAACAAACAAAGAGCAGAACGAGGGTCCTTCCGCTGCCGTTTGTGTGGGATTTGAAACTCACTGTGGTACATCCTCATCCTGAAGTCTCGACATTAATAACCGTTTGAGGAAAATGCTTCATTTGGACGTCGGAGATGCTTCCCCAAGAATACCCGGAGATGCATGCCGTCCCTTCTCCAAAATATTCCTGGTGCAAACAGCCCAGATGCCATGGAGAGACGGATGACGGGTCCGATTCGTTCCGATGGGCTTTGTTGTCCTCAGTAAGCCCTGGAAATATTGGTCCCAAAAAAGAGTAAACGCTCCACTCCTGTCAAACACCGCTATTGATCCTCTTAGTGCGGACAGCTCTGATTAATTCAGTGGTGTTCCTGAAGGAATGGGTGGAGCAGCCGTAGAGGATGAGATGGAGAAGAGAAAACACACCGAGTGTCACCTCAGGGTTGTCCGCATTCCTGTGTCTTCCCGTCTCAGCCGTCTGATCATGGATCTCATCAGATTTGGCAGGCAGTGACAGCGGTTAAGGTGCCGCAAGAAACCAATTAATGCGGTGAAAGCAGCACGTGCCAAACCTCTCGCCAATCACGCAAGCTTTACTCTGTCGCTCTTCCTTACCCGAGGGTTTCTCTTTCTCTCTCCGTCTCCCTCCCTCTCCGGCCAGTATAGCAGTTTCCCGGTTCTTTTCGCTCTCTGCCTCTCTGCTGCAGCGCCGGCTCTGGGCTGTACAGGGTGTGTGTCTGTGTGTGTGTGTGTGTTTGGGAAAGACTGTGTGACTTGTTGTCTGTGTGTGAGCGTCAAGGGGCCCCACAAGGGAAACTCTGACCGGCCGACGACGCAAAGCGCTAAATAAAGCACACGTCTGACAGCTGGAAGAGCCTGTTTCTGCAGCACGGAATTAAAGCCGATGATAATGTCTCAAAGGTCAGGAGCAATGACAATGATATGGCAAAATAAATATAAGAGTTATTATATAGGACAATACAGTCCTACAAACTCGCTCTAAACTAGCTGTAACATAGCCTGGGCTGCTTATAAGGTGCGAGAACAAAACACCACGTTTGAATTGGGAGACGCCTCATGGGAAAGAAAAATCATAAAGGAGATCTCTTTTATATCTCTAGAGTTTCTTCTCAATGGAACTGATCCTGCAAATCCAGCTTCTCCTGAGAACAAAATCTCATGTTTCTCCTATAAAGAGATTTTGATAATTGTGCATCAGAAATCTCAAATATTTCTCCTCAATTTTGGCCAAGATCAAATTATATGAGCTGCGATAAACGTTTTCATTCAAACTCGTATTTTATGTCAACGTGTTATACTCATTTGTGTCTATTTTAGTGTTTATTGTATCGTTAGCATTAGTGCATGCTCGTGACCCTCAGGGTTCCCCAATGTGCCTGACTGATGCCATTTTAGGACAAAGAGAAATTTGCAAACAGACAACTTTGCAGTGATGCCTGTCTTAAAGAATTATGCATGCTGTCCAGCTAAGTACCTTCAATTTTTCTTCTTGTTCAATTTTCCCCTTCGAGTAACCAGGAAAAAAGTGCGCTGACAGATTATTCCCTGTGACATAATTCAATTTCACCTCTAAATCTGACTGATGTTTTTATGCAGGGCCTAACACAGCGTAATACCTGGTCATGAATCAAAAATATCTTTCAGGATGGAGATGTTAGGAATTACAAAATAGTGACTGATGCCACGTGCGACTAATGGATTTGAATGTCTGTCTTGGTTTGTTCAGGTGTGTGTTGAGTACACATGCACATCTGAATCGACCACAAAGCTGGACACCAGCGATGCCAATTTACATAAATTCTCATAATCGATCATTGTTTATATTAACGATCAAATTAATCGTTAACTTTAACCTCTTAAATAAGAAGCAGGGGGTGCTACAATGTTATAATGTTACTTAACCACTTGCTTAACACTCTGAGGTCTAAAAACGCGCCGGCGCGTTTTGCAGGTTTTTTTTCACATTGCAGCAAAACAGACTTAAAATACTCCGTCATTTTTTGTCATAGAAACATAAGTAATACATCAATTGAAACTATAGAATATCTCCTTTTATTTGTATACACTCAGAGTAAAAACAAAATGTTGTGCTTTTTGTAAAATAAAGAAAACTAACATGATGCGTGATCTCTCATCTCCCTCTGAACGAAGTCCAATCTGATAGTTCTCAGAAAATGAAGTGTAACTTAGTGAATACTAATCACAAAAAATTCATACTTATGTCTAACAAAACGTTGAAATGTCAGGTTTTAAATCGTGCAAGTCAAATCGAAAACAAACATTCTGTGTTTATGTAATCTGTATGAAAAGAGAGCCATGTCAGAAGTCCGTGATTCAGCTCATTACCCACTAATGCGGCCACACCCACGGAGCCAGCGCTATTCACAGGCAAATTCAGAGACAACACATGCATTCATCATCTCAATCGTGTATTTATTGCCTTGAAAATTGTTTATCTGGATGAAAAAGCCATGGTTAGCGATCTCTGGAAGACATTCAGTAAATTCCTGTTTGTTTTCTTCTATTGATAAGTTTTAAGTGAGTTTTTGTTTCTTTAGCGCCCTCCGGCTGTAGTATGAATTGGTAAACACCATTCATGGAATATCGTCTTCTTCTTAGGTGAATTTGTGGACTAAAATGCACAGAGCGCCCTCCGGCTGCAGTATGAATTGCAAACACCAGCGCTCATAGAGATAACAATGAATATTAAATAAAAAATAACTCCTCTGTATAGAAAATTGACATAAACATATGAGAATCCTATATTTCTCCAAATGTGCATGCTTTTAAACTAAAAGCCTATATTCAGACTCTTTGCATCACAGAAATACATTATATTTTAAAGTATAATATAAAACCATTATTTTATATTGTAATAAAATTTTTCTGTATGTTTCATATACCATGATGAGCTTGAGACATCACAGAAGTTTTTTTTCACAGCCTACCTGACTGAAATGCCTCATTAATATGCAAGTCTTTTCAGGTCATTACTATTCAATTCTTTTGTCTTCACAGGTGAGAATGAGCCATTATTCATGGAGATTCACGCCTCCTCGCATACCGTGTTTCTTGGCAAAAAGTGTCTTACAAAAACTAAATCAGTATATTGTTATAAATGAAAGAGTAGTCAGCATAATTTTTACATAATTTTGAAGCAAAAACTCTAGTCTACAACCTTCAATACCCAAAAGTCTTGTGAACACAGATTTAATATACTTTTATTGGCCTTATATCAGTGACTTAAGTTTTTTGTTTTTTCAGTAACCACGCATAAACGTTATTCCTTCAAAAACACAAACATGTACACACATGTTCCTCACATATTATGGTAGCCTAGTTTGTGCTGAATACAGTGTAATGACACTTGTGTCATTAATATGTTTATGAACAACTGAAAAAAGCACAAATGTCAGGGCATGTCAAAACTTCTCCAGGCCCCAAATCAGCCTCAGACTCCAGAGGGTTAACCATCACCAAACTGATGTCGTTTTAAAGCTTAGACGCTTATCTTTACAGTGAATATAGGGAATATGACCATTACTTAAAGGGGTGGTTGATTGTGACATCACTAACCCTAAAATTTGCATAAACCCCGCCCCTGAGAACACACATCAAAGGGGGCAGGGCCATGTTGAGCTGCTTTAGAGAAGAGGAAGAGTTGTTGTAGTAGAGTGTTGTTCATGCCGTCATTTTACGCCGGACTGCTTCACAAACGAGGATCAATTCAACACAAAAGATGAACATGACGGCACATGCTAGTGGATGAGTTGATCAACTCCAAAGCAACTACATAAATTTATCCACTAACCATTCAGAAACGTCTAAAAATTGTAACTTCTTCCTGAGTATCTCCATCAGTGTCAGCTCCGGTTTGAACAATGTAAGGCTGAACACTTTCGTCATTTTGGCTGCGTGAGATTCTCCAGCTTTGATGTTGTTGAGCTGTTAAAGCTCCGCCCTCTTCTGGAAAGGGGGCAGGAGCAGCAGCTCATTTGCATTTAAAGGGACACACACAAAAATGGCGTGTTTTTGCTCACACCCAAATTTGACAAGCTATAATAAATGATCTGTGGGATATTTTGAGCTGAAACTTCACACACACATTCTAGAGACACCAGAGACTTATATTACATCTTGTAAAAGGGGCGTTATAGGTCCCCGTTAACAAGTGCTTTTAATTTGCTGACATATTAGAAGTGCACTCTTCCATAGTGCAAAAAAACAATGAACGTTTTGGTTTGTAACTTTGCGCAACATCAGTAAACCATAGTAGATCACATCTTTATTTAGAGCAGGTGGTCTCGAACGAGCCCAAACACAACATAAGACTGAATGACATTGACATGATGCTTTGCCAAAGCAATAGCACTTCCAGGATTTGATGCGATGCGATCATGATGCAGTGTTTGAAACGTCATTTGATAGTTCAACCAATGGAAACTGGATCTCGGGTGTGGTGGGTAAGTATAGAGAGAAGGGACGATGTGTAGAGACCAATCAGACACTGTTTTACTGGTGGAGCGTGCTTGGATTGGAACGATCGCTCAGATTGACAGGTCTTGATTCACAGCTGAAACATCATCACTCATCAACCAGGATTTTATTACTTGTTTATTTCATGTATTTTTATTGTGGCTTTTACACAAGTATAAATAGTTCCTATGTAGAGTAAAATCACTTGTTTGGAGGGTTTTTTGGACCCTTGGTTAATTATGTTTTGAAATAAACAGTTTGCCTACCTAATCCATTAGATAGATAGATAGACAGACAGACAGACAGACAGACAGACAGACAGACAGACAGACAGACAGATAGATAGATAGATAGACAGACAGATAGATAGATAGATAGATAGATAGATAGATAGATAGATAGATAGATAGATAGATAGATACAGTGCTTCCCACACACAGACTTTACTTGGGCGGGCCGCCCACGTATAATAACGGCCGCCCAAGTATATTTGGAGACACATTTTTGCTTTTATTATTTTTATCCACTTATACTTTTATATCTGCGCAAGATAATGAAACCATCCGTGATCGTTAAACTAGTCGTTTCATACCTGCTCGTTACGTGTGCGTCAGAACTGTTTACTCCAGCTGACATTCCCACAGGCGCTGCATTTTGCAAAGTCACTAGGCGGCACTGTTGCGCTCTCTACAAGCTCACACAACAGCACTTCAGACTGCTTCAAAGTGATTCTCAATCAATGAAAAGCGAAGATTTATGCCAAGCGATTGCTAATGAACTCAAGTTGATGAATTACTACAAAGTCTACTTCATGGCCTTTATATAAAATGTTTTAGACGATTGTAAGAATCTGAAGGATCAGCCTGCAATAGTACAGACATTTCAAAATAAGAGTCCCGGTGTATTTCGGGCTTGTTTATAATTAAAAGTCACACGCTAAGTTTTTTATCTTTCTTTTAGGCATTATTGGTATTTTGGTTACACAATAAATTGTATTTAATTTGATTTCCATTTAATGCATAGTAAATTATTGTAGTCTCCCCCACAGAAAGAAAAGACTAATATATGTGTCAAATAATGTTTTTATTCATTTTACAAATTTTACTAGTAAAATCTGTGTCCCATTCACTGAGAGAGACACTATATGACAGCAAGGAGAACATTGGAAAAGGTAAACCATTTAAATGCTGTAATTTTGCATAATTTACAATGCATAATAATGCATAATATTAGTATGTAATTTAATGTAATATGCTATGTAATTAAAATTAATTTCAATAAATAAAAATACTGTTAAAAATCGCACATTATTTGTTTGTCACATGTAGTAGACCATTTTTGTGCCATGGGTAATAGGAGGATTTTTCGCCAGGCTACCACCGCAAGTATATTTCAAACCTGTGGGAATAGATAGATAGATAGATTCTATTCAGTCATCAACATCTCTCTTCACCAACATTTACTTCAGCTGAGATTCGTTACATAAGCTCGGTTCACTTCAGCATGGCCTTATATTACACACAGCAGAGGCTCAGTATTTACTTATTAAAACCTCTGTGTAGCTCAGCGCTGGGCGTAAATGTCACTTTGTGTTTTCTGCAGTCAAGCGAGAGCCTGATGCCCACAGTCACTTCAGATCAATGTGAACACGCAAACCGCACAGAAGCGCCCGGAGAGTCGCAGTGACCCCAACTGCTCTGCAGCGCGACGCAGCCAGCATCTTACCAACACGCAGCAGAGCTTTCCTTCATCTCTCATGCAAACCTATCAACAGGAACAGAGCTGCAGGGCTAATACCTGCTTATGCTAAGCAACTTAACAATAGCTTGAAGTCATTAAACAACAGTCAAGCTAGCCTTGTGGATAGTTACACTACAACATACTTACAAGAAGTAGTGACATTATTGTGCTTTTTTCCATGTTCAACTTTCTTTAGTGTGTAATGTTGTTATTCTCTATATCAGTGTCACTGTTTCTGAAACGCCTCCATTGTAGTCTTGAGTTTTCTTCACAATATTCCTCATTTAAATAATTAATATACAGAATAAAGGGGCGGGGCCTGATTGAGTTAGTTAGTAGTGTGTTGAAACTGGCGGTTATGGTAAGGGGCGGGACATTTCCCAAACAACAATCACAACACACTGCTCCAGCCGACCAATCAGAGCACATTGTGCTTTTCAGAAGGAGGGGCTTCATAGAGACAGGAACTAAACAGAGCGTTACTGACAGACTGGGAAGAGAGGAGCTGCAACAATGGAGAATATGAGGAAAATAATCAACATTCAATTGTTTTAGAGCCCAAAAACACAATCAAGACTGAAAAAGGGCATATAGGTCCACTTTAAATCTATTTAAGGGAACTAATCATTTATATAATCAGATTATACACCAAAACTGAATCAAAAAAAAAAAGTAAATGGGTTATAGTTCATTGAACTATATTGTCTGAACAAACCAATCTGCTTAAATAAATCAGACTTCTCAGAGTTCTATTTCAGTGCATGCCTAATTTGGCTAAATATTTGTGTAAGTGCACAGGAAATACTTGACGAATTGCTAAAATGTGCATTTTTAAGTCAAGGAACTGCATGTGTCCTCGGGTGAAACTTGTAATAGACACTATCCACCTCTCCTGTCCTTCCTCAGGGGCCAGAGAACAATCCCCCTGGGTGGAAGAACTGAAGATAAAGATGAACATGCTTCCTCCAGAAGGCCCTCGTGGCTGTAGTGCGTCTACAATCTACAGCCCTCAGTAGGGCCTCTGCCTATCACCATCCTCTGCCTGCAGGAACATGAACTGATAACACAACTACACATAAGCACACACACCCATCAGCTAAACTACTCACATTTCCTCTATGACTCTCCAAGGGAGAGATTTTCAGCTTTCATACAGTGCAGAATCTACACGGTTTAAACGTTTGGGGTTGTTGTGTTTTTGTCTCTTATGTGCACCAAGGCTGCATTTATTTGATCAAAAATCAATTAAAAATAGTGAAATATTTTTACAATTTAAAATAGCCGTTTTCTATGTGAATATATTGTAAACTGTAATTTATTCCTGTGATTAAAGCTGAATTTTCACCATCAGTCTTCAGTGTCACATGATTCTTCAGACATCATTTTAATATGATGATTTGCTGCTCAAGAAACATTTATGATTATTATCAATGTTGAAAAAATATTTTTGTGGAAACAAGGACAGATTTTTTGCAGGATTCTTTGATGATTAGAAAGTTGAGCATTTAAAAAAAATATTTTTTATAACATTATAAATGTTTTTACTGTCACTTGTGATCAATTTAACGTGTCCTTGCTGAATAAAACTATTCATTTAGTTAAAAATCTTACTGACCCCAAACTTTTAAACATTAGTGCATGTACACATTAGGGACGTAACGGTGAGGAAATGAATGCCCGTGCAGCCGCAAATTGGCGCCAATTCGTGTGACGGCAATTGCCTGAATGGTGGATTCATTATGAAAAACACAACAAATAGAAAAACACAACTAATCCTTTGCAGCTTCCCTATTAGCACTGGGTTTAAATCCCAAATATGCGCTTTTCCAGTTCACTTTGACACCAAATCTTCCGCCATCGTCTCGTCAGTCAAATGAAATGAAATCTGACTCCTGCTGCTGATCTGTGCTGCGACTCTCACTCGGCTCATGCTGCATTGAACAGACATGTTCAGTTTTTATTTGTAGTGTCTGTTTTCTAACTGAACTAAATGATTTTTCTTACTATAAAAAATCTAAACGACGGTGGGGGGCGGTGGGCAAGTGATGCAACCGGTGTCGTGGTTGAACACCGTCAACACCGACTATCACAGCAAGCCTAGTACACATTGCAAAATCAAGACTGTAAATGAAGACAGAGATTAAGAGATTTGCACTTTTACACACTTTTTTCAGAGCCAGTGTTTCCTGAATCCACTTCACCAGCGAAGCAAAAGGTAAAATAAATTATTTCATCTCATTTATATCATATTTAGTTTACAACCTGAATGCAAAATAACAAATACAAAATAATATCTAATCAGTTGCGTGCCATCACTGTCGGCACGCAACTGATTAGTTTGATTCACAAAAGAATTACTCTTATGAGCCAAACCTTTGAATGAATCAAATTCAAATTGATTTGAATGAACAAATCAATTCTTTTAATGAATCATATCATATAAGTAACAAATGACTGAATACTGAATAAGCATCTGATTTATTTACTGACTGAATGTTAATATGTCAAAATGCCTTCAAATGTTTTAATGTTGAAATAAAAAGCATTTCTTTGTTTATCGGCTGCCTTGTTGCAAGAACAGAATTCTGGGAATATTATGAATGCATATAGCTCATGCATATATTCACTTCTTATCTCACTGTTGCCAAAATATCAGATGCTTGAGCTTGTATGTTTTTAAAAATAGCAGTGGTCAGGAGTTATGTAAGCCGGACAGGCTGGAAAGGCCAATGAAGTGTGTGTGTGTTTGTTACTGCAGCGAGGGCTTGTCACTGGCTGTTCTGGGATGCCTGACTGGCTAAAACGGGAAATGTCAAGCACAGCCAGGGCAGGTATATGCTACAGCGGTGTGCAAGGTCACATCCCGACCCCTGCTGAGCAAACCCCACTGCGCTTCAAGTGCATGACGAACTTGTACATGCATCTGAATGTGACCCAGCGGGTACAGATGTGGATTACTTCAAACTTTACTGTGTCTCTGCAGACGTAGCTGTTTATTCAATGCATTGCGCTGACTGTGCAAGCGTGGGAGGTTCTTGGAAAAGCAGTCGGAAGGCTATACGTCTGCCATCAACTCCCCGCTGGCATGCTTTTTGCAGCATTCGGTTTCATTCTCCTTGTTAACTCATGTCAGACTGTAAGATGTAATCGCAAAACCTCTGCAAACACAATACAAGACCCTGTGTGACAGAAAGGGCTGAAGACAGGAATATATGCAATTGTTTTGAACATTGCACTGGTGCTACAGATGTTTGCATGCAATTATGCATGAGTATAAAACTCCTGTTACCATTGCTGAAAGCAGCTATGCATGTATGCTATTTATGTTATCAATGACATTAGTAACATATGCAATTGTTTTTGAGTTTACAGACCATAATAAATTCAATAAATATAAATAGAAGTGTCATAAAATGATGGTTAACAAAGAGCCCATTTTTTCTTGTGCATATGGTATTTTTCCACAGATATATATATATATACATAATATATCGTCTACATCTTTAACATAAGTATCCACATCCTTCCAAAACAATCTTTAAATCAGGGCTCTTCAAGTAGTTTCATTCAAGGGCTGAGTAAAAATTATTTTATTAATTATTAGGCTTAAATGAAAATATTCTCACAGTGAGACTTGGTAACCACAGGTAAAACCATACATGGCTACTCACTACCACTGTCAAATGATATTATATTATGATATGTTATATAGGCCTATAAACAGGTACAAACTACACCTTAACAAAGACATGAATTATATATTCCCCTAACGTTACCCACCTAATGAAGATATTGCAATATAAATGGATATAACATAGTTTTCAATATAAATATTCCACATTTCCACAAACCATGGTAATTTACTACAGTTAATTCATGGTAAATGTTATGAAGTTATGAAGTCAGAATTGTGAGTTATAAAGTCAGAATTTTGTTATAAAGTCAGAACTGCGAGTTATAAAGTCGGAATTGTGAGTTATAAAGTCAGAATTGTGTGATATAAAGTCAGAATTGTGTGATATAAAGTCAGAATTGTGAGTTATAAAGTCAGAATTGCGAGATATAAAGTCAGAATTGCTTGATATAAAGTCAGAATTGGGTGATATAAAGTCAGAATTACGAGATATAAAGTCAGAATTGCGAGATATAAAGTCAGAATTGTGTGATATAAAGTCAGAATTGCGAGTTATAAAGTCAGAATTGCGTCTTATAAAGTCAGAATTGTGAGATATAAAGTCAGAATTGCGTGATATAAAGTCAGAATTGCGAGTTATAAAGTCAGAATTGCGTCTTATAAAGTCAGAATTGTGAGATATAAAGTCAGAATTACATGTTATAAAGTCAGAATTGTGTGATATAAAGTCAGAATTGCGAGTTATAAAGTCAGAATTGCGTCTTATAAAGTCAGAATTGTGAGATATAAAGTCAGAATTACATGTTATAAAGTCAGAATTGCGAGTTATAAAGTCAGAATTACATGTTATCAAGTCAGAATTGCGAGTTATAAAGTCAGAATTGCCTCTTATAAAGTCAGAATTGTGAGATATAGTCAGAATTGTGTGATATAAAGTCAGAATTACGAGACATAAAGTCAGAATTGCGAGATATAGTCAGAATTGTGTTATATAAAGTCAGAATTACGAGATATAAAGTCAGAATTGTGTGATATAAAGTCAGAATTACGAGATATAAAGTCAGAATTGCGAGATATAGTCAGAATTGTGTTATATAAAGTCAGAATTACGAGATATAAAGTCAGAATTGTGTGATATAAAGTCAGAATTACGAGATATAAAGTCAGAATTGCGAGATATAAAGTCAGAATTGTGTTATATAAAGTCAGAATTGCGTGATATAAAGTCAGAATTGCGAGATATAAAGTCAGAATTACATGTTATAAAGTCAGAATTGCGAGTTATAAAGTCAGAATTGCGTCTTATTAAGTCAGAATTATAAGATATAAAGTCAGAATTGTGTTATATAAAGTCAGAATTACATGTTATCAAGTCAGAATTGCGTGATATAAAGTCAGAATTGCGAGTTATAAAGTCAGAATTACATGTTATCAAGTCAGAATTGCGAGTTATAAAGTCAGAATTACATGTTATAAAGTCAGAATTACATGTTATAAAGTCAGAATTGCGAGATATAAAGTCAGAATGACATGTTATCAAGTCAGAATTGCGAGATATAAAGTCAGAATTACGAGATATAAAGTCAGAATTACATGTTATCAAGTCAGAATTGCGAGTTATAAAGTCAGAATTGCCTCTTATAAAGTCAGAATTGTGAGATATAAAGTCAGAATTGTGTGATATAAAGTCAGAATTACGAGACATAAAGTCAGAATTGCGAGATATAGTCAGAATTGTGTTATATAAAGTCAGAATTACGAGATATAAAGTCAGAATTGTGTGATATAAAGTCAGAATTACGAGATATAAAGTCAGAATTGCGAGATATAAAGTCAGAATTGTGTTATATAAAGTCAGAATTACATGTTATCAAGTCAGAATTGCGTGATATAAAGTCAGAATTGCGAGTTATAAAGTCAGAATTACATGTTATCAAGTCAGAATTGCGAGTTATAAAGTCAGAATTACATGTTATAAAGTCAGAATTACATGTTATAAAGTCAGAATTGCGAGATATAAAGTCAGAATGACATGTTATCAAGTCAGAATTGCGAGATATAAAGTCAGAATTGCGAGATATAAAGTCAGAATTACATGTTATCAAGTCAGAATTGCGAGTTATAAAGTCAGAATTGCCTCTTATAAAGTCAGAATTGTGAGATATAAAGTCAGAATTGTGTGATATAAAGTCAGAATTACGAGACATAAAGTCAGAATTGCGAGTTATAAAGTCAGAATTGCCTCTTATAAAGTCAGAATTGTGAGATATAAAGTCAGAATTGTGTTATATAAAGTCAGAATTACGAGATATAAAGTCAGAATTGTGTTATCAAGTCAGAATTGCGTGATATAAAGTCAGAATTGCGAGATATAAAGTCAGAATTACATGTTATAAAGTCAGAATTGCGAGTTATAAAGTCAGAATTGCATCTTATTAAGTCAGAATTATAAGATATAAAGTCAGAATTGTGTTATTTAAAGTCAGAATTACATGTTATCAAGTCAGAATTGCGAGTTATAAAGTCAGAATTACATGTTATCAAGTCAGAATTACATGTTATCAAGTCAGAATTGCGTGATATAAAGTCAGAATTGCGAGATATAAAGTCAGAATTACATGTTATAAAGTCAGAATTGCGAGTTATAAAGTCAGAATTGCGTCTTATAAAGTCAGAATTATAAGATATAAAGTCAGAATTGTGTTATATAAAGTCAGAATTACATGTTATCAAGTCAGAATTGCGTGATATAAAGTCAGAATTGCGAGTTATAAAGTCAGAATTACATGTTATCAAGTCAGAATTGCGAGTTATAAAGTCAGAATTACATGTTATAAAGTCAGAATTGCGAGTTTATATCACACAATTCTGACTTTATAATTCGCAATTGCAAGTTTATATCTTGCGATTCTGATTTATGGAGCCCCGCACATGACATGCAAGAAAAAAACAGTCGGCTAAATCGTGTGCATGATTAGTAAATTGAGGGAACGGCTTAGTAAAGTGTGAGCACAATTTACTTTTTTTTTCTTTTTTTTTTTCCTGCATGTCATGTGCGGGGTGCCGTACTGATTTTATTTCTCACAATTGAATGTAATTGATTATTTGTTCATTTTAATTTTATTTAGAAAGTTTTCATCAACTCACAAACACCTGTTTGGAAAATCCTGTTATATATTATTTACAGCACTTTTGGCGGAACAGTGAAATAAGGAATGTAGGAGGAAAGGCCTCACGTATCAGGAGGAAATGAATGATCCGTGGAGATGAATGGTTTCATTACCCCAGACTCACAACAGATGAAGCAATTACAGATACATTGTGAATTACTGCAAGAAGTCCAACGCCATCTGTCAAAAAAACAAATCAGAAAACAGGTCCAACTGGACGGGATGTTCCTCGAGAGATCTTGGTGAATTCGGGTGCTAGGCATGTCTGTGAATAAAGTGTGATTCATCTGGAGTTACATAATCTGAAATAGTACATACTAATCTTCAGGATCCTGGGTCTGACAGTGATTTATATTTTTTATTGATGACTGTAAGTCGGGTTCTGTTCCGTGTTCCTGGTTTTGGTTTGTTTATATTTTTTGTTTTTTGCCTGCCCTTTTGTTTTGCCTATTCATTTAATAAAACTGTGACACTACCCTTACACACACTTACCTGCCTATTTCCCACCTGTCCTGGAATTACAGTAAGTTGTCGTACATGGAAAATAAGTTCTCAAATGTCATGACATCAGATCATGTCATCTCTTTGCATGTCGTCACAGACGGCAACTGTACCCTAGTAAGACGAACCAGAGACCTGCATTCATCCATGAGCCACGACACGAATGTTAAATGCATGTGGGGAACTCAAAGCACCACAAAGGCACGCGCAGCAGCGTCAGCGAGGTCTGCGTTCCAGCAGCGCGGGTGACATTTACGCACACCGATCACTTCGCCGTGGCTCATTAGCATGCACCGTGGAGCGCCGCTGTGATGGACAGCCCACTTCTGTTGGCACCCAGCACTGGCAGTTTGGAGCCGTGAACCTTCCAGCAATTAAGATGTCAAATAACGCTGGCCTCCACCTCCAGAAGCGCTCTGCTCACAAGCCTGTCACGTTGGAAGCTTTGGCCTTTCTGAGCGAGAACGTCTATGTAAATCTCACTCACTCAGCCTGCAACAAGCAATTGTCAGTTTGCTGATCTCAAGTCAAGGCTGTCAGTCAGAGGGTTTCAGCTCACGGTTAGAGCCTGGAAAAAAGCGGAACGGATTTCTGGAGGCCATCATTCGTTAATGTCCAAAGCATCCCGCATGCTTTACTTCAAGTTGACATGAAATCAAAAGTGTTGATCTTGACAGAAATTTGATACATTATGAATTAAAATACATCACTAATGCAGGGTTATTGACGTTAACTACCACTAAAACATTTTTGTTAATTGAAATATTGCTGAAATAAAATAAAATATCAATTTCAGATGAAAAACAAACCACAGTAGTGGCCAAAAGTGATGTCCAGTGGGGATATTTTTGTTTTGAATGACCCTACAAGTTTGATTAAACCATCAAAATATGAGGAAAATATTTTATATTTTTTAAAATATTTTAATTTAAACACTAAACTTGGTAAGGAATTTATCTGACAAAATTATTTGGCAAAAAAACGCAAACTACAGCTACAGGTTTTATTTTACTACGCAACAAAAAAAAAAAATATAGAAAAACAAAAAGCTCACATTGACTATAACATAATCAGTTATTAATAGTTTGTATGACACTCTAGCAAAAATTATGTCGGCACAAATTTGTCATGTTTCATTGCGTTATTATCACAAATAAAACTCCAACTGTGCACTATGATTACAAAACTACTTTTTGAGTATATATTTAATATTTTGTGTGGTCCTAGTCATGATCACAGCTGGAAAACCAAAAAAGCCTTCAAGCATTGGATGATGAAACCAGCATGGAAAAATCCCACACTCACATAAAGTTCTCAAACAGGAATAAACATGGTTGAGTTCCGGATCTGAGAGCGTTCGAAGACAAACCCATGTTCATTTCCTATCAAAAGCGAGAGAGCTATTTTAGCAAAATGGTAGTGTGTTTTCTGTGCCACGTGTCAAGAGCCTCGAGTCTATTATCTGGAGTAACAAAAAGAGAGACTTCCTCTCAGGGTAAGAGCCGTTTAATGACACATGTGGTTCAGCGGCGCTCAGCTGCATGAAGAAGATGAAAGAAAAAGAAAACCGTCGTCTGACTCACGGTTTACACACTGACCTGCAGGACAACACCTGCACAACTCACATTACAGCAGCTCAAGAGCAGCCTGTCCAAAACTACAACACATTTTTGATCAAATAACTGGTTGTGAATGAATAAAATAGCATAAAATAGAAATAAATTAGTCGTTTATACTAAATCGATCCTGATTGGTATGACATGCCGTCGTTTAAGATTTAACATGATCGTTCACTGCTGGAAAGAGTGTCTTAACACACGTCTTAGCCATTTTTATACAACATTAGTGACACTTCCATGGCAAGCAACCCACAATGCACTGCCATTAAAGGGCCGGAACAACAGGTGGACTGGAGAAAACCCCTGCCTGCCATTTTCACCAGCACTAAAGCAGCACTTTGTCATCATCAATCATTCAGGGCTGATCCCAGAACTGCCTCCACAGCATCACTTACTGCACAGGAAATGGAAAAGCATCTACCTGCTCATTTACAACCCACAGTGCACTTAACAGGAAATACCTCACCACTGCAAATGACTGGAGATAAACAGCACACACTAAACTTCAATGAAAGATTTGACATTTATCGTCATAATTATCGATATCGATAGATTTGAACATATTTCTGACAATTATTTTTTGGGCCATATGGCCCAGCCCTAGATCTCACTTTAGGATTGTGGCTCGTGAATTCAGCATCTTTTAACATATGAAATCACATTATGAATGTGGCTTATAAACCATTAAGATTATGGTGCATATGTTTGTTTGTCCTGTTAAGGAGATTTTCACCATTTTCTCTTCCAGAACCACATTTTCAAGCTCTACTGTAGGGCCCTATAAAATCCTTTTTATTTATTTTTTTCAAATTCCTTTTTTTCTGATTTTACGGAGCCTCGCACATGACATGCAGGAAAAAAAAATAGTGGAATAAAAAATAGAAAAAAAATAGCTAAATTGTGCGCATGATTTACTTTTTTCCTTGCATGTCATGTTTTTTTTTTTTTTTTACTCCATTTTAATGGTTAAATTAACTTTTAGGGTAACACTTTAGAATAACTCACGCTATGAAGCATTAGTTAAGCATTAGTAAATAGTTAATTAATCATTTATAAAACATTAATAGACATTAGTAAGCCATTTATAAATACAGCTATAAATGCTTTGTTCTTGATTTATAAGCATATCTATAATGAGTTTAATAATTGTATTTTCATACTTTATTAATGATCAATTTATCATTTCTAAATTATGTATTACATTATTCACAAACCAGTAATTTAGGAGTTGTCAGTGGTTCATAAGATCATTTAGGAAGTGTAAGTAAATGATTAATAAAATATTTAAATGTACATTTATGCATCTTGTTATTTAGACATATAGTATTAGTTACTCAGTGTGTTAATAAATGCTTTATTAACATATTCCTAGTGTCAAAACTACCTCAGTACTAACTTTAAAACATTAGAGAACAGCAGTGCAGAAGATCACTGAACCTTTAAATCTCATTTATAAAAGCTTTACAAAGCATAAATAGTCCTCACTTTAGATGAGCTCACAAAAATAGTTAACTGACTGCTTCTAAATGTTTTATAACTACCTGAATTAATCATGAATTGCAGTAGGAATATGTGTTAATAAAACATTTACTAACACACTAAGTAACTATTACTATGTGTCTAAATAATAAGATGTATAAATGAATGTTTACATAGTTTATTAATCATTTACTTACACTTACTAAATGAACTACTGACAACTCCTAAATAACTGGTTTTGTAAATAATGTAATACTTAATTTAGAAATGATAAATTGATTATTAATAAAGTATGAAAATACAATTATTAAACACATTATAGATATGCTTATAAATCAAGAATAAAGCAATTATATCTGTATTTATAAACTACTTACTAATGTCTGTTAATGCTTTATAAGTGATGAAATAACTATTAACTAATGCTTCATAGTGTGCAGTTATTATAAAGTGTTACCATACAACCTTATTGTAAAGTGTTACCCCAATTTTAGTAATCAAAAAGCATGTCTAATTAATTGAAATAATACAATTATACAATTTAACAACAGTTTAACAAAAATTACATTTTTTAGGGCCCTATAAAATGCATTTTATTTTTTTCTTAAATTCCTTTTTATTTTGACCAGTTTTCTGGATTCCATTTTAATGGTTTAATTACATTTTTATGCATGTCTAATTAATGGGGGGAAAAAAATCATTTCTATGAAGTGTTTTGTTTTTGTTTTTTCAGTAATTCTGTGTTGTGTATTTCAAATGGAAGCATAAAACATTCATTTATCTTTTAATCATATGAAACTAAACTTTTGTCAAAGTGCTGCACAACAGTTACTGTTAAAATTAAAATATGAAAGAAAAATTTTGATTATTCCGTAAAAATGAAGTTTTAATAATAATGTATTATTAGTAGTAGTATTAATATTCCATTGAGATGTAGCTAAATTCTTCTGTACAACAGTAATATATTTCTGTCACAATTTCTTCAAGTTAAACCGGACTTTTATTTTGACGGGTTGCAGTGAAGACCTTTGAGTTTCTGTGTGTTTATAATATGACGATAGTTTTTTTTCTCAAATGAAATGGTAAAATGCTCATGAAGTGATTCTGGAGATGAAGTTCATGCATTCATGGCTTATTCTAGATGAAGCAGGATCTATGAGGTTCAAGATGCTGAACCCGTTGCTATCTCACTTGTGTTTATTTATGAACATCTTCACCGCTTGGTGTGGGTGAGGCTACTGTGGTTCGGTCAGAATCATGGGAAAACACGGCCTGTCATTTTCTTCAAAAACATCTCTTTCCCACACACACACACACACACAAACTCTAGAAGTCCTGCAGGCCCTGTGGCAATGAGACCGAGTCCCAAAAAAGCCTGAAGAAACGGGGACCGTTTTAACAAATTGAACAGACAGCCTGAGAATTGTGAAGGCCGGTTGAGTGAACATACATAAAATCAGACCACAGTGCTCACGAAATGACTCATTCTCATGACATCACATTAACAAAATACTAATAAAGCCAAAAATAGTGCAAACAGTTCCCAAAAACAAGAAGTGTATACATGAGATTTGACCTCTGACTCGACAGTACGCTGAACTGAACGGACTCAGGGTCGTATTTTTGTTCTGGTCAAATTAAATATGACTTCTGCTCTGACTCAGGTCTATTCCTCTCTCTTTCTGAAATGGCAGCCTCAGGCTTTATGTTTAAAGATCAATAATCTGTCTGCAGGAAATCGGCTTATGCTGACGGGTTGAAAATGTCTGATTTTACGTCTCATTTTAGCAGTAACCTTAAGGTAAACCCCATCCTGTGGCATTTGATTCTGTCTGAGCCGCATTGATCTGAGAAATTAAATAAGAGCTGAACCGTAACCTACAGTATTTACCAGTCATCAATTATTTCAGAGACATTACACAGGTTATCGAGCAGCTGCTAATGCGGGTGTGTGTTTCTGTGTGAGAGAGAGCGAGGATGTCAAAAGTACCAATACAAACTCAAATGGTTTAAAACGCAACTGTTTGACAGAAAATGTGAGTAAATTCTCTGTAATCTTTGCAGGAATGTAATACGAAGATTATATAAAGGAACATTTATCTGCAGCAATACTGTTACAGTACAGAGCAGGTACAAAAATGCAGGCTGGGTATAAATATAGATATCTATGGGCACAATATGCATCACATGACTAATGCCAAATGCCTCCGTTTTCGACATCCAAACTACAATGCGAAAACGCCGTTTTCAAATTTATCCATTTCTTTGACAAAAACGCTGTCTCAGTGTGGACGGAAGGCCAAAATGGAGAGAAAAAGAAGCGTTTTCAAACGAAAACGTAGGGTGAGTAAAGGTTGATTGGACACTTTTTGCCATTGAGATGATTGAGAAAAAGTGTCCCAATCAACCTGAATTCACCCTATTAGTGCAGACGAGGCCTAATACTGAAAATAAATTTAAAAAACATTAAAGGGTTAGTTCACCCCAAAATGAAAATAATGTCATTAATTATTCACCCTCATGCCGTTCCACACCCGTAAGACCTTCGTTCATCTTCGGAACACAAATTAAGATATTTTTGATGAAATCCGATGGCTCTGTGAGGCCTGAGCAATGACATTTCCTCTCTCAAGATCCATTAATGTACTAAAAACATATTTAAATCAGTTCATGTGAGTACAGTGGTTCAATATTAATATTATAAAGCCACGAGAATATTTTTGGTGCACCAAAAAAAACTAAATAATGACTTATTTAGTGATGGCCGATTTCAAAACACTGCTTCAGGAAGCTTCGGAGCATTTTGTGTTGAATCAGCGGTTCGGAGCGCCAAAGTCACGTGATTTCAGAAGTTTGGCAGTTTGACACGCGATCCGAATCATGATTCGACACGCTGATTCATAACGCTCCGAAGCTTCCTGAAGCAGTGTTTTGAAATCGGCCATCACTATGTAAGTCGTTATTTAGTTTTTTTGGTGCACCAAAAATATTCTCATCGCTTTATAATATTAATATTGAACCACTGTACTCACATGAACTGATTTAAATATGTTTTTAGTACATTAATGAATCTTGAGAGAGGAAATGACATTGCTCAGGCCTCACAGAGCCATCGGATTTCATCAAAAATATCTTAATTTGCGTTCTGAAGATGAACGAAGGTATTACGGGTGTGGAACGGCATGAGGATGAGTAATAAATGACATTATTTTCATTTTTGGGTGAACTAACCCTTTAATATCAGTAAAAACAAGACCAAAGAAACAAAACAAACAAACATTCCTTCCATTAAATAAGGAGAAAAGCAAATCCATTATTCCAAATCACTCCATACAGTATGAATCAGTCTGAACTCACTGCGTTCTCAGTGATTTCTGCTCTAATACAGGCTGGTTATGATGAACTGAATCAGTGTTTTACCATCAGCATGTGTCTTCACCAGTGTTACTTACCTAAAACAGAAAAAGAGAAGAGAAAACAGTGTGAATGATGTGGACTAGATGTTTGAATATTCACAATTAAACTATTATTCTGTCTTTAGTGTGTAATGTCACTGTTTGAGCATGAAAAAGCCCCTCCAGAGTTATTCTCTACATCAGTGTTTCTGAACTCCCTGAAACGCCTCCATTGAGTTTTCTTCGCAATATTCCTCATTTAAATAATTCATACGCAGAATAAAGGGGCGGGGCCTGGTTGAGTTAGTTAGTAGTGTGTTGAAACTGGTGATTATGGTAAGGGGCGGGACATTTCCCAAATGACCAATCACAATGCACTGCTCCAGACAGCCAATCAGAGCACATTGTGCTTTTCAGAAGGAGGGGCTTCATAGAGACAGGAACTAAACAGAGCGTTACTGACAGACTGGGAAGAGAGGAGCTGCAACAATGGAGAATATGAGGAAAATAATCAACATTCAATTGTTTTAGAGCCCAAAAACACAATCAAGACTTTGAAAAAGTTCATAATAGGTCCCCATAAAGCTTTCACACAAGTACAGCAGTGCTGAATACTGTGAAATGACCTGATAATGTGTGACAAGACTGACTCGAGAGGACAAAATCACACACACAATCACTCTCCTCTCTCTAATAAGCTGTTTCTGTCGTTCTCTCTGTCTGTCTGTCTTTCCTGAGCTCTTCAGACAGCTCTATTTATAGTGTGTTACTCACAGTCTTTGCACGTAATTAGTGACAAACACACACACACACACACACACACACAAACACACTGCATCAGCATTAATGTCTGGGGCTGGATGACTTCATTTTCACATCACATTTCCACTCATATGAAACATTGACGAGTCACCTTTCTTTCTATCACACTTTATACAATATAGATTGTTTCAAAGCAGCTTTACAGTGATAAACATGAAAATAATGATGCTAACACAATGCAATAGCTCTAAAAGACAATAATAAACAGTCATTATTCAGTTGAATTCAGTTCAGTGTTGATTCAGTTTGGTTCAATAACTGTGTAAAGTCATGAAATTAGTTTAATTAATCTATAAAGCAGTGATGTTGTCATCAGCCAGTTCAGTTCTCATCCAATAGTGTCAGTGCATAATACTGCCAAACATTAAGTGTCCCAAACTAAGCAAGTCAAAATGTGACAGTGGCAAGAACCCAAACTCCATCAGTGACGGAAATGGAGAAAAAATATTAATTCAGAATATTTAAACAGGCAAAAACACTTTTAGTGATGGTTATAAACAGCATACTGATACCTATGCTATACAGTGTTTAACTCTGTTTAACTCACACATACAAACACATAAAGCCTGAGAAATGTGGAGCATAAAAGTCAAAAATACCCAGCAGATGGGCCATGTCTATCTTTATTGCTTAAATAGACACATAAACAATAATACATATTGATCACACTTCATATAAGCCCATTTAGTTTTTTTAATTTTTTGAAAGAAATTACTACTTTTATTCAGCAAGGATGCATTTATTGCTTAAAAGTGACAGTAAAGACATTTTATATATTTAAAAAAGTTCAATTTCAAATTAATTTAAGTTTCTATCAATAAAATCCTGAAAAAAAGTGAGTTTTCAACATTGATTATAATCATAAATGTTTCTTGAGCAGCAAATCATCATATTAGAATGATTTCTAAAGGATCATGTGACACTGAAGACTGGAGTAATGATGCTGAAAATTCAGCTTTGATCACAGAAATAAATTAAATTTTACAATATATTCACATAGAAAACAGTTATTTTAAATTGTAAAAATATTTCACAATTTTTACTGTATTTTTGATCAAATAAATACAGCTTTGGTGGGCAGAAGAGACTTCAAAATGTTCAAAAACATTACAAAATCTTACAGACACCAAACTTCTGAATGGCAGTATAAATGCAAAGACAGTGATGGACATGTGGAATTACATTTGATATTTAACATCGTATTTGGTCTTATATTTGTAATATCACCTACATGTGCACCTGGACAAGCTCATGCTCAAATCTGGAATTGTGTTGTGCAATTTTTGGGTGTGTTTGCACCGTTTGCGTCAGGTGCTAAAATAATGCAGATAGACACGAATGACGCCATCAGTTTGAGCAATTCCCTCTTTGCTGTCCTTTTAGTACTGCCTGTCCACTTCCTCTCAAGCAGAACATTGTGAGGAAAGCACTGCAGACGCATCTCTTAAATAATGTATCGAGGCTCTAAAAGGTCTTTTATCGAGGGCTGAACTCACAAACACCCTCCATTACAGCTCTTGCTTCACATTATTGGCCTATTAAGACACAGTGTAAAAAATTTGTGTTTTTTTTTTTAAATTTATGCATTGAACTATTAATTTTTGCCTTTAAAATCCCATATTTCATTACAGAAGGAATCCAGCTTCCAGGTGAAACTATGGGCCGGTCCTGCGTAAATCCCCAAAAATTAATGCTTGAAATGAAAAGCCTCTTTGTCTTTCAACTTACCATTTCTTACATAAGCTTCATTTGTGATTCGTGTTACATAATGCAAGGTAATCGCCTGCATCTTTTGTTTGATTTATGTGCGTGTATGGATAAAAATCTAATTAAAAAATCTCCCCTTTCCACAGCTTTCCAAGAATGCCTTGCATGCTTCTGTGAATCTGAGATTGTTTTACTAATAATAAAAATAATAATGCTTCTATTTCATTGCTCTAGTAAGTTTTCAGTTCACGTTCATTCATTCGTCATGAGGTAAAACCAACTTCTGTTAAAGCTACAATTATTTAAAAGCATGTGTCAAAAAAAAGAAAAAAAGAAATGCATGTCAAAACAAGTTGTTACACTCCCTCAAAGAAAAAAATAATTGTCGGATGCCATGAGACCCAGACTCGAGGTGCGCTGACGTCAATAGTCTGGATTGTGCCCATATTCCCTAACCCATTCCGCATCATTACCGCACCTAATATTCTTAACACTAAATTAATCAGCTCTGCACACAGTTCACTTCACGTACCGCTCTCGCTTTCAACTCAACAACTGATTTGAGCGTAATGAGCATGTGAGGCTAAGAATAAAAACAGATCATAGTGCTAAGCAAACAGTCCGAAATTTGATGCACATTCAAATAAAGCGGGATGAGCATCGTGGACCGTCAGGGTTGTATAAACCCGATTCCAAAAAAGTTGTGACACTGTACAAATTGTGAATAAAAAAGGAATGCAATAATTTACAAATCTCATAAACTTATATTTTATTCACAATAGAATATAGATAACGTATCAAATGTTGAAAGTGAGACATTTTGAAATGTCATGCCAAATATTGGCTCATTTTGGATTTCATGAGAGCTACACATTCCAAAAAAGTTGGGACAGGTAGCAATAAGAGGCCGGAAAAGTTAAATGTACATATAAGGAACAGCTGGAGGACCAATTTGCAACTTATTAGGTCAATTGGCAACATGATTGGGTATAAAAAGAGCCTCTCAGAGTGGCAGTGTCTCTCAGAAGTCAAGATGGGCAGAGGATCACCAATTCCCCCAATGCTGCGGCGAAAAATAGTGGAGCAATATCAGAAAGGAGTTTCTCAGAGAAAAATTGTTATCATCATCTACAGTGCATAATATCATCCAAAGATTCAGAGAATCTGGAACAATCTCTGTGCGTAAGGGTCAAGGCCGGAAAACCATACTGGATGCCCGTGATCTTCGGGCCCTTAGACGGCACTGCATCACATACAGGAATGCTACTGTAATGGAAATCACAACATAGGCTCAGGAATACTTCCAGAAAACACTGTCGGTGAACACAATCCACCGTGCCATTCGCCGTTGCCGGCTAAAACTGTATAGGTCAAAAAAGAAGCCATATCTAAATATGATCCAGAAGCACAGGCGTTTTCTCATTTAAAATGGACTGTGGCAAAGTGGAAAACTGTTCTGTGGTCAGACGAACCAAAACTTGAAGTTCTTTTTGGAAAACTGGGACGCCATGTCATCCGGACTAAAGAGGACAAGGACAACCCAAGTTGTTATCAGCGCTCAGTTCAGAAGCCTGCATCTCTGATGGTATGGGGTTGCATGAGTTCGTGTGGCATGGGCAGCTTACACATCTGGAAAGGCACCATCAATGCTGAAAGGTATATCCAAGTTCTAGAACAACATATGCTCCCATCCAGACGTCGTCTCTTTCAGGGAAGACCTTGCATTTTCCAACATGACAATGCCAGACCACATACTGCATCAATTACAACATCATGGCTGAGTAGAAGAAGGATCCGGGCACTGAAATGGCCAGCCTGCAGTCCAGATCTTTCACCCATAGAAAACATTTGGTACATCATAAAGAGGAAGATGCGACAAAGAAGACCTAAGACAGTTGAGCAACTAGAAGCCTGTATTAGACAAGAATGGGACAACATTCCTATTCCTAAACTTGAGCAACTTGTCTCCTCAGTCCCCAGACGTTTGCAGACTGTTATAAAAAGAAGAGGGGATGCCACACAGTGGTAAACATGGCCTTGTCCCAACTTTTTTGAGATGTGTTGATGCCATGAAATTTAAAATCAACTTATTTTTTTCCCTTAAAATGATAAATTTTCTCAGTTTAAACATTTGATATGTCATCTATGTTGTATTCTGAATAAAATATTGAAATTTGAAACTTCCACATCATTGCATTCTGTTTTTATTCACAATTTGTACAGTGTCCCAACTTTTTTGGAATCGGGTTTGTAATTGTTCTCGTTGAATGATAAACTCTGACAATGAGGTAAATAATGTTTAGGATGTTAACAGCGTAGCACAGGGGTTTGGTGTTCACACTTGAGCGCCGGTGACATTTGTGAATAAAAGGTGCACATGTGCATCACGCATGTCCTCTCAGTTAAACACAAATGAACCATCAGCATCATGCCTGTGGATTCTCCTCATATTTAATTAATGTCTCGCTGGATTTGGGTAGCAATATTCAATATGAACACGGTGCAAAATGGCAATGCACTTCTGTATTTATGTTTACATTTTCTATAAAATATGTGCAACATTTAGAGCAAAATGATAATTCAAATTCAATAACATAATTTACATGTATTTCCTACACTGGTTTTAACATATATTTTATAAATAAGGCATAAAATCATCCCAGTCATCCAGTGAAAGAAGGACTCGAGCTATATCTAGAGATTTGTGCTGACTTTCTTTGCACTTTTGACTTTTTTGACTCTTGAGGCCAAGCAACACATTAGAAATCACCGAGAACATCCTAGCAACCACATACTAATCAACTAACAACCATTCAAAACACTACAGCAACAACAACTCAATGCTTTGGACAGCGACAGACTTGTGCAAATTCATAAGCCTTTTGGCAACAGAGTGACTGAAACAGACTGCAGTGAGCGACAATCCTGAAGGTGAGGACGTTCACGTGGAAGTGCATCTCCACCAGCTGCTGTGTGTGTGTGTGTGTGTGTGTGTACGTGTGTGTTTGCATACGTTAGTGTCTGTCACACCCAAATAGTAAACCCAACAGCATTTCCTTGAGCATACATCACTTGTCACTTTACCCAAACACACGTTTATATTCCAAAGAATTTCTTCCTGTTTAAACACTGCAAGCATTTCATCACACAACCAAGAACCCTACGAGCAAAGCAAATATCCTCCAAAATGACTAAAATTACTGTCAGTAGTCTGTCACAAACATTTAGTATTAGGTCTAAATAGCAGATAGTAATGTCATTTTATTAATTATTTATTATTAATTATATTGTTATTTGTCAAATAAAAAGTAATACGAGTTCTAACTGTAATTCATAATGTGTGTGTATATATATATATACACTACTACTATACTACTACACATAATGCATATATATATATATATATATATATATATATATATATATATATATATATATATTGCACGTATATGATATACATGGAATATTTATACAGATACTTTTAAGTACAAATAAAAACAGATGGTTATAAAAAAGATTACCAGTTGGTTACAAATTTACCACAGCATAAGCACTAATAATTTAATAATAAATGATAATACAAATAATAAAACAAGGTTACACTTCTCTGCTGGTTGTCATCTGTGACATTTTCAGCCTAAAGCTCCTGGTGGCACATCAAAACAAATAAAGCTCTCCATCCACACCTTTAACATGTGCGTGTGGGAGAATTAAAGACAAACACTTCATCTGACAAAGTGCTGACTGATGACGTCTGAATTTCAGCAGGTGGGGAAATATCTCCTAATGAACAGGGTGAAGGGAGGGATAAAAATGCTGATGTGAAAGTAGAAGCAGATGCTACTGCTGCTTCTGGAACACAGTGGCGGCTTTGGAGCGCAGACGCTCGTGGCTCGGCTCGCACAGAGGAGTCTCTCACTCCCCACGTCATCGGCCGCCCTGCCTGCGTCAGTCGAGTCCAGGCATCCTGGCTGCTCCCAATAATTCCCTCACACGTTCCCTCTCTCTCCGTTTGCGGCCTGCTACACCGTGCCCTTCTCCCGAGAGGGGGGTGGGGTGGGAGTCTGGACTAATCCGTCCTCGCACGGCAGAGCTACAGAAACAAAGAGCTGTGGGAGCGGATTGAAATGACTTTCCAGACATGGATTGGTGCGTTTTAATAGGCCTTTCATAGTCTGCCAGGGTCAATTAAAAAACTCTGATTTTCACACTAAGCATGCAATAATGCACTGAAGGCAGTCTGAAAGATTGTAATGGGCCGCGGCATTCAGATGAGGAAAGTGCCAATACTTCCTACCAGAGTGTCTAAACAGCCACTAAAATGACCATAACAGATATTATATTATATTATATTATATATTTTATTTTATTTTAGAGTTCTTTATTTTATTATAAAAATATTATATATATATTATAAAAATATTATATATATATATATATATATATAATTTTATCATTTTTATATATATTTTTATAATATAATAAAATATGTAAAAAAATATTATAAAATATAATTAAAAACAAAAATATATTATTTATATATAAAATATTTATATTTATATATATAATATAAATTTTATATATATATAGATATAGATAGATAGATAGATAGATAGATATTATATTATATATTATATATTTTATATATTATATTATATATTTTATTTTAGAGTTTTTTATTTTATTATAAAAATATTATATATTATATATATATTTTTTTATCTTTTTTACATATTTTTATAATATAATAAAATGTGTAAAAAATATGATAAAATATAATTAAAAACAAAAATATATTATTTATATATAAAATATTCATATTTATATATATATATAATATACATTTTATATATATATATATATATATATATATATATATATATATATATATATATATATATAGATAGATAGATAGATTAAAAATAAATTTTAAAAATTAAAAGTAAATTAATTTGGAAAAAAAAAATAATTTAACAACAACAACAAAAAACAACTAAAAGTACTTTTTATTACTAAAACAAATATCACACGGATGATGAAAAATGATATTGTCAGCAAGCTCCCAAAGCTTGAACCACAGTTTTTTGGTGTCATTTAATTTCACTATCCTTTTCTAAGGTGTCTCATATTATGTTATGAGCCCACAACTAATTGCAAACATATTTTTAATGCATAATATTGCTTATGTTCATATTCACCAGGCCCA
Source organism: Megalobrama amblycephala (assembly GCF_018812025.1). Taxonomy (NCBI): domain Eukaryota; kingdom Metazoa; phylum Chordata; class Actinopteri; order Cypriniformes; family Xenocyprididae; genus Megalobrama; species Megalobrama amblycephala. The sequence continues at coordinate 60,765,135 of NC_063045.1, forward strand.
ACCTGACTGTTATTTCAAGCTTTATAATGAGGTTTGGTGTATGCTGGCCTCCGCTTGCGTCAGAAAACAGGCCGTTAAGTGTATAAAACAACTTTACAGAGCCAAAGCAGTGTCAGACGGGCCGGGCCAGATGCCACGCACAGCTCGGATCAAAGCTAAGCCACTGAATATGAAATCCATTTTAGCATGCTAACCACACGGTGACTGTAAACCTTGCACCCAGTTCTCATAAATGAAGCTGTAAATCTTTTAATACTTGATTTTGGTTGGAGCACGTTTAAAGCAAGCAAATCTGGTACTGTGGCATTCGTTACGAGAGCTGTAATTTGACGAATAGCAAATTAGTTTTCAGACACACTTGGAGTTCAAAGACACTGTTAAAGTTTGACTCTGAGGCCGCGATGCGTTTAAAGCAAACCGTGCAGCGAATGTCACATGCTTTAACGCTTTTCCGATTGTTGGCAGAGTGCGTCATGTGTACACAAGTATCTGCTTGTCTAGAGGGATGATCTTATGATATTTACGATAGGACAGGCACTATATCAATGCGCTATGTCAGTCAAATTGCAAACAAGACACAGTCTCTTGGCAATATTCAATATTAAAATGCCTAGTCGGTGCCAAATATGTGGTTTACAAACACAAACACTCACTCATGTGGTGAACTCCATAGTAACAGAGTAAATACTGAACACAAATCCACTGTGACGCATCTTTGTTTTGTGTGTAATGGTGTAACGGTCACATTATACAGCCACAACACAATAAAAAAATGGAAAAAACTGCTGGTAGTGGATGAAGCCTGATTGACAGTGATGGACAAATACAGACTGAATACAATAATAATATTAACAATCGTAAAATAATAGATTCAAGCTTTAAGCTTTTTTGTTTTGAAATCGTCCATCACTATATAAGTCGTTATTTTATTTTTTTGGTGCACCAAAAATATTCTTGTGGCTTTATAATATTAATATTGAACCACTGTACTCACATGAACTGATTTAAATATGTTTTTAGTACATTAATGGATCTTGAGAGAGGAAATGTCATTGCTCAGGGCTCACGGAGCCATCGGATTTCATCAAAAATATCTTAATTTGTGTTCCGAAGATGAACGAAGGTCTTACGGGTGTGGAACGACATGAGCGTGAGTAATAAATGACAGAATTTTCATTTTTGAGTGAACTAACCCTTTAAGACATAAATGGCTCTGTTTACTTGCAAATACATGGTCATTATGGCACATAGGTATGTGTATTTAACCGTTCAAGCCCAATTAGGCTTCAAAAAGCACTCAGTTCAGTCCTCACGCGCTCTATGAGCAGCGGCTCCATGTCGCGCGTCTCTCGACGGCGCTGAGAAACAGTATCTTCAGAGAGCGCGTGCATATGCTGAAATTAGTTGTCTTTCGCTGCTAATTGCACTTAAACAGTTTAAAACCACTTGTTTTTAAACTGCAATGCTTAAAAACTCATGCAAAATTATAATCTTTGGTAACACTTTACTTGAAGGGGTGTGCATAAGACTGACATGACACCTTCATAATCTTGACATGACACGTGTCATGAATATGAAGGAGGTTTTATGAATGTTTATGACAACTGTCATTAAGTGTCATTCGCTCAATTATGTCATTTTTAATGCAAAGATGACATTGTTTGAGATGTCTTTGTTACGACAACTTGACATAAACCAATACATCATAACCTGTCAGTGTCTTTGTCATGACAACTTGACATTACCAAGATATCATAACCTGTCATAAACATGACATAGCAGATTAATTATCAAACTTAAAAAACTACTTAGCTTTATGGGTTAACATTACATTACATTATTTTGGTAACACTTCAGTATAGGGAACACATATATAAACGATTAACTATGACATTTCCCTCAATAAACACTTAATTTACTGCTTATTATAGTTAATTGTTAGGTTTAGGTATTGGGTAGGATTAAAAATGTAGAATAAGGTCATGCAGAATAAGGCATAAGTACTAATAAATAGCCAATATTTTAGCCATATGAATGCTAATAGTAATAAGCAACTAGTTAAAAGACCCTAAAATAAAGTGTTACCATTATTTTATAACAGTGTCATCTTTTTTAAGAAATTTGAAATTCTGACCTTCTGTTGGTGGAAACTTAAAAAAACAAAAAACAAAAACAAAAAAAAACATGAAATGAAAAATAGTCGTGACGCTGTTATAAAATTATTTGTCAGAGTATTGTCACTTAATGACATTTTAATGACAAGTTCAATTTGTACCACTGTACTTGAGCTCAAGATACATATTTATGACACTGTTATAATGGCCTCATGACAGCCAATGTCAAAACCAACCACATGACAGTTTAATGTAATGTTAACCCATAAAGCTAAATAATGTCAAGTTGTCATGACAAAGACACTGACAGGTTATGATGTATTGGTTTATGTCAAGTTGTCGTAACTCGGACATCTCAAACAATGTCATCTTTGCATTAAAAATGACATAACTGAGCAAATGACATTTAATGACAGTTGTAATAAACATGCATAAAACCTCCTTCATATTCATGACGTGTCATGTCATGATTATGAAGGTGTCATGTCAGTCTTATGCACACCCCTTCAAGTAAAGTGTTACCTAATCTTTCGTGACCGCACAGCATAGCAACCTCACATAAGCGTAACCTCGATCGTTGAAAATCTCTAGTTCACAAATTTCTACCGGCTAATCGTGTCTACCAGTATATCGCCCACCCCTACTTATTGTGTTTGATACACTTTAACATCGAGCACGTCTCTAATTCGCGATCTGCACAGAGTTACTTTTCAGGATATATTGCGCTTATAACTCTTTTAAGATCAAGCACGTCCCGCTCTTTATATTCTCATTCATGCATTTCATCACTCTGAAGTGTAAATAGTGCAATATATTTACACACTAATATATATACGATATAGCAAAATCTCTAACAATAGACATTTTATTTAGTGGTAACGATATACAGTACAGTCCAAAAGTTTGGAACCACTAAGATTTTTAATGTTTTTAAAAGAAGTTTCGTCTGCTCACCAAGGCTACATTTATTTAATTAAAAATACAGTAAAAAACAGTAATTTTGTGAAATATTATTACAATTTAAAATAACTGTGTACTATTTAAATATATTTGACAAAGTAATTTATTCCTGTGATGCAAAGCTGAATTTTCAGCATCGTTACTCCAGTCTTCAGTGTCACATGATCCTTCAGAAATCATTCTAATATGCTGATTTGCTGCTCAATAAACATTTATGATTATTTTCAATGTTGAAAACAGTTGTGTACTTTTTTTTTCAGGATTCCTTGATGAACAGAAAGTTCAAAAGAACAGCATTTATCTGAAATACAAAGCTTCTGTAGCATTATACACTACCGTTCAAAAGTTTGGGGTCAGTAAGAATTTTTATTTTTATTTTTTTGAAAAGAAATTAAAGAAATGAATACTTTTATTCAGCAAGGATGCACTAAATCAATCAAAAGTGGCAGTAAAGACATTTATAATGTTACAAAAGATTAGATTTCAGATAAACACTGTTCTTTTGAACTTTCTATTCATCAAATAATCCTGAAAAAAAATATTGTACACAAATATTTTGTACAATTGTACACATTAAATGTTTCTTGAGCAGCAGATCAGCATATTAGAATGATTTCTGAAGGATCATGTGACACTGAAGACTGGAGTAATGATGCTGAAAATTCAGCTTTGCATCACAGACATAAATTACTTTGTGAAATATATTCAAATAGAAAACAGTTATTTTAAATTGTAATAATATTTCACAATATTACTTGTTTTTACTGTATTTTTAATTAAATAAATGTAGCCTTGGTGAGCAGACAAAACTTCTTTTAAAAACATAAAAAATCTTAGTGGTTCCAAACTTTTGGACTGTACTGTATATTGTCATATCGCAGTCCTAGGACAGTGTCATTCATTCAGTGCTTAACATGGCAGATGCAGGTGAAAGACCTTCTGGACAGTTGAAGCAACTGTCTGTCATTGTTGCGATCAGGCCAGTGCTGCATGGTCACGAAAGTTCATAACTTGCATGTGTTTTCAAGCGTTGCCGATTTAAGCATTTAAGCGAAAGAGAACTGCGCGCTGTGCATGCAAGTTTTGTGCATGCACACACACCCGTGCATCTCAAATAATAAAATGATTTCTCTTTCACGTCTCATTGCGCTAAAATGGACAAATGCACACAAATTTATCTCAAAATGCCCACCTTTGCTAGTCTCCAAATAAACATATTCAGTTATGGCTTAAGTAAACGGTATAGAAAGAACGCGTATTATTATATTGGTTCCACGCATTAGTCTTAAAGTGACAGCAGCCTAATATTCCTAATATTTTTAATGTTAATCAAACTACAAAAAGCAAAGAAATCACTCCCTGCTCTTCACTGAATAACTTTTTTGTAATTTTAATAAAGATTAACCTTTATTTAATTTGTACAGAGAAGATAGTCATTTTACTTTTGGTTACTTTATTCAATTTCTGTCATAACCTTATTTATTACAATACAAGGATCATGGGTCAGAAACAAAAGCAATAAATATTGAATAATATCATTGAATTAATTGAATCAAATCGAAAATCGAATCGGAATCAAATCGATTCGGGACATCTGTATCAATTCCCTCATCCCTAGTCATGTATAATATATTAAATGTATTACAGGAGTAATGAAATATTACAGTTTTTTTGCATCTATATTTATACTAAATGTGTACTGTTTTTCGTAACAAATACCCTATTACAACTAAACCATACAGTTATTTTTTACAGTCAAATTGACGAGCCCTGTGTGGTTTTATTTGTGCTTACCATAAAATAATAAACATTTCATAATGAAATGCAGCTCAAAGTGCTTCACAAGTATAAAAACAAATATTGGCAATACAATATATAGATATAATCAGACAATATATAATCAATATAAAAATACTCAAAAACAACTATAAAAGTTTCACAAGGTAAAATAAAGATATTGGCAATACAATTTTACACAATCAATATACTGTAAAAATAGCAACGATAAAACTACAAATGTATGACATATGGAAGAACAACGGTGAATTTTAATGAGCAAATAAAAAGGGCTGTAGAGATTCATAACAGTCAGAACATTTACATTTTTCCCTCCACAAGGTCACAGGCTTTACATATTTACACAATGTAACATTTCACGGTAAATGGAGGCTGTTTGCGTTTGCATTCTAAGCTAACACACAATTAGCCATAAAGGAGCGCAAACAGCGTGACGAAGGAACACAAAGAGAGTGACCTGTACCATTAAAAACACACGAGGAAACTGACGCTCAACAGCCTGTGTCAGCTGATTGTCACGGTCTCATTTTGAGAAGCGTAAGACGACTTTTTTTACATTAATGGGTGAAAAATCATCCTTGTGTCCCATTTATTTCGGGCTCCTTTTGTAATTAGGGCTCATATCTGCTTTTAACGGAGCACTTTAGCCCGACAGACAGCCCACGCACGACTTCACCTCAGCTGATGCATACAAATTCACTTTCATGTCCTAATAATTCTGCTCTCTAAAGGTACAGAATGAACAGGAGAAATTAGGGGGCACATTTAGTGCATGTCACGTCATTATTTCAGCATGGTGAATGGACAGACTGCTTGAAACCGTATTTTCGGGTTAAAGACCGCAGCTTACATAGCAAACACTGTTTAATTTGAAAGCATGTCAAAAGTGCATGGCAATGAATCAGCCAAAATAAGGATTTAAGCTCAATCCTAGCCACTGCTGCTGTAGACTGCATCCCCCTAGTGGTCACAAATGTGCAACTACCACAACAAACAGACAAAAGATTGTGTGTCACCATCATATAACCCAATAAAAGTCAATGTTTGCTATATAAATAGTGAAATAAACATCTGAAGCCTATTATTAAAACAGGTCTGTAGATATGGTTTGGGTCCCTTTCTCGAAAACCTCTCTGAATTATATGCCAAAATGTAATAAAAATAATTTAGGGTGTTTGTTCAAATGCTTAACCGTAAGTATAGGCACTATATATTAATATTGATGCTTGACCTAGCAAACATCAGTAATGAAAAAGATCTCATATGGTTTTAAATGACAGCAGGTTTTAACAGGTCTGATTAGGTAACTAGCCCTCGCAGAAAGATAAACACATGCTGTGGATATTTTTCCACTATTAAAACCAATTACTTCTGAGTGAAAGCCGTTTATCATGTGTGCCAGAAAATTGTTTCCAGTAGTGATGTTTGGCTTAGCATGAATGAAGCCGAGCTTTTCTGTTGTATGTTTACACGACACAAACACACAATTACAGTGCGTGTGCTCGTCAGGACTAAGACTGTAAAATGATACTGACTGTCCGATTTAATGTTGTTTATTATTATATTCTATATTTATATGTGTGTATTTATATATACTATACATACACACAGTACCGGTCAAAAGTTTGGACACATCACTATTTTTAATGTTTTTGAAAGAAGTCTCTTCTGCTCAATAAGGCTGATCAAAAATACAGAACATTTTGAGATATTATTACAATTTAAAATAAAGGTTTTCTATTTTAATATACTTGTACTATATAATTTATTTCTGTGATCAAAGCCAAATTTTCAGCATCATTACTCCAGTCGTCAGTGTCACATGATCCTTCAGAAATCATTCTAATATGATGATTTGATACTAGTTATTATCAATGTTTTTTGGGAACCTGTGATACTTTTTTTCAGAATTTATTGATGAATAAAAATCTTAGAAAGAATAGCATTTATTCAGAATAGAAATATTTTCTAACTATATAAGTTTTTACAATCAGTTCTTTTACTATTACTACGGTCAGTAAATTAGTTAAAAAATTACGCAAAGTTACGACACTGAAAATTTTCTTTTAAAGACATTGCTGTTTTAGGACTACAACAAACGGCTGGTAGGGACTACAATGACCTTCTTCCCAGGTTAGTGACATCACAAACCCCAACATTTACATAAACCCCGCCCCCGATAACACGCAACAAAGGGGGCGGGGCCATGTTGAGCTGCTTTAGAGAAGAGGAAGAGTTGTTGTAGTAGAGTGTTGTTGACATGCCGTCATTTTACGCCGGACTGCTTCACAAACGAGGGTCAATTCAACACAAAAGATGAACATGACGGCACATGCTAGTGGATGAGTTGAATCCACATAAATTTATCCACTAACCATTCAGAAACGTCCAGTTTCATCCTAAAAGTTGTAACTTCTTCCTGAGTCTCTCCATCAGTGTCGACTCCGGTTTGAACAATGTAAGGCTGAACACTGTCATCATTTTGGCTGCGTGAGATTCTCCAGCTTTGTTGTTGTTGAGCTGTTAAAGCTCCGCCCTCTTCTGGAAAGGGGGCGGGGAGCAGCAGCTCATTTGCATTTAAAGGGACACACACAAAAACGGCGTGTTTTTGCTCACACCCAAATAGGGGCAAATTTGACAAGCTATAATAAATGATCTGTGGGGGATTTTGAGCTGAAACTTCACACACACATTCTGGAGACACCAGAGACTTATATTGCATCTTGTAAAAGGGGTATTGAATGTCCACTTTAAAATATATTACAAAAAAATATTGTCTTGGTTAATATGTATTTAGGACTAATTTAGCAGCTGCTCCATTGCTAAAACAGAAGGTAGGAGCAGGAAAAACTGGTGGTTCCGATCGCTAAAAAAATCTCGCTCAAGGCAACAAAAACAAACCACAAAGCCTTTCTATTATGATTAATTTTGGCACTGCCGCACACATACTTAGCAGACAGTAAATATTGTCCTTTTCATATGGCTGCGGGCCAGTTTTCCCTCATTGCTCCAATTCTGTGTTTTTTGCAGAGAGTGCGCTGATGACATCACCGCGGGCAGATCGATTCGCGGACGCACTTACAACCCCTCTTCCAGTCGGCCGCGGCCGGGCCATTAAAGTGCACTGAGTGTGCCGGGCTATTAGGACCTCGGGCTAAAGAGAGCACGAGGGATTCATGGAAAACGCCGTTGCCTAGGAAATAAATGCCAAAGATGTCATCCGCGAGGCCAGAAATAAATATATAAAAAAGCGCTCTGAATAATAACAGCGGAGTCGTATCTCAAGATGCACATTGGAGCTCAAGTAATAGCAAATAAAGCCTGCATGTTCTGACGTGAGGAATGCTAATGAGGCGGACTATCAAGAGAAGACATGAATGATGTGATGCATTCTGAAGGGGCCGTTTCCATTCAGACCACTGGTGCAATGGGAGCTGGGATACGGCGCTGGATGCAGCTGTCCACTTTCATATTGAAATGAAGCAGGTTGGAGTGTGATAGCTCAAAGGAGACCATCACGCTCTCTCTCCTGGCTATATGTAAGAGATAAGATTGCATGCTACCTTTATATCTCACTCCCCGAGCACCTTTGCGGCCGCTTAACTCAGGCTAAATGAACTGAACCTTTGCCCATTAGAGACCTGGTGCATTTTAATATCTCTCATGCTCAAATGAAACATGAGCTCTGAACTCTTTCCATATCAGGAAATGATGTACTCGTGTTTCAGCGAGGTGCGTTTATGATTCATCCAGGAGCTTATCAATTGTCAATTAATCACGCGTTCAGTCATCTGAAGCAACCGGCTCAATGTCATCAGTGTTTCTCTATAAATACAGAAAATGTTCACTGTAAACACTTTGATTGTGTGTTGAAGTACAACACGACAACATGCACAATTCAGTCTCTCTGTAACAGGGTTATTATCGTTAACTAAAACTATTTATGTTAACTGAAATAAAGCTCAAATAAAATATAAATATTAGTTGGCAACAAAATTAAATCAATTTAAGTTGAAGCACTAATTGAAAATTAATACACTGTAATAAAATTAAATTAAATCTAAATAGCAATATTAAAAAAAAAAAAAAAAGAAAAGCAAATAAAATGACAAAAGCACATAACGAAATTACTAACATGAAAACTAAAATATATAGATAAATAATAAATAATAAAACTTAAATATGCACTACCTTTCAAAGGTTTGAGGTTGGAAAGATGTTTCTTCTGCTCACTAAGGCTGCATTTATTTGATCAAAAATACAGTAAAAATAGTGAAATATTATTAAAATTTGAAAGAACAGCTTTCTATGTGAATATATTGTAAAATATAATTTATTTCTGTGATCAAAGCTGAATTTTCAGCATCATTACTCCAGTCTTCAGTGTCACATGATCCTTCAGAAATCATTCTAATATGATGATTTGATGCTCAAGAAACATTTCTGATTATTATGATTGAAAACAGTTGTGCTGATTAATATTTGTGTGAAAAATAAAAACACATTTCCTTTTTGTAGATTTACTATTGTTAATCTACAAACTGGGAGTTAAAATTAATATCTGTGATAATCAACATGCCACAGATTTTGCTGATAGAGTTTAAGATTTATTTAAACTCCTTTAATATTAAAAAAAGGTTACTTTTCTCTCTATTTCTCGCTCTCTCTGCACAATCAATCAGTCTGGACAGATCTATTTCTTATCCTGTTTTCTATGAAACGTAACCCGTAGAGAACATCCCGGATCGCTCTGTCAATCCCAATATACACAAAACGTACAGTGCATATTCAGCCGCTGCAACAGGCAGCGTTCATATCGGTGTATCTCTGGGAAGGCTGTCAACATGATTTATTGGCAATTGGAGAACAAATCAAACAGGGACACATGCTAAACTGAAATAGACTTCACTCGAACATTATACCTACCCAGAGACAACATGTTTCTCCACAAACTGACAGACCGTGAGCAAAAAATAACTAGATTTTTATATTTTTGAGACACAATGCTTGGGGATTCTGGGTGGTTGGTAGGGCATTGCTATGCGGTTGCTAGGTTTGGGGTCAGTATTGTTTTTTAAAGAAATTAGTAATATTATTCAGCAAGAACACAATAAATTGTGTCAGTGAACACATTAATAATGTTATAAAATAAATGCAAAATAAAAGTCTATCACATTTTCCACAAAAATATGAACTGTTTTCAACATTGATAATAATCAGAAATGTTTCTTGAGCAGCAAATCATCATATTAGAATGATTTCTGAAGGATCATGTGACACTGAACACTGGAGTAATGATGCTGAAAATTCAGCTTTGATCACAACAATAAATTATAAAAATATTTCACAATTTTTACTGTATTTTTGATCAAATAAATGCAGCAGATTTTAAAAAATCTTATCAACCCTAAACTTTTGAACTGCAGTCTAAGTCCGTGGGACTTTTTTTGCTTATTTTATCATCCGTCAGACAAAATCCTTCAGCCTAAGTAACATTTACGACAACACCAGACAAGATAACAGCCAAAATGTAAAAGAGAGGGTTAGAGGTTTTTTAAAAAAAACGTCCTACAATGCTGAAGATTATCACCAAGAGGTCTGAAAACTGTTATAGCGTCTACAACTAGCCAGAACGTGTCTCACAAGCGTGCATGCTGCGATCCGGGGCTTCATGTGGCACTGAAGCATGAGCAAAAAAGCATTAGAGATGTTGACTAGCACTGATTAAATATCTGTACAATGAGTAACACAGAACAGACAAACAAAAGCCTGACTAATTCTTCTAGTGTCTTACAATGCCAACTAGATTTGTGTCAACATTTGGCTTTCTCAAATTAAACTCAGACGATTTGTGTTACTAATTCTCAGGCTCAGCCTTTAAAGTGTGTTAAAATGCAATTTCATGTGAAAGTCAGTCGAATGTGCCAGGAGCCAGATGTCTCGGATGAGTATATGCCATGTGCGGCGTCTTCTCAAGCCAGGCCTGAGTCATTCTGGAGACGCCAACCAAATGTCTTTTATGTGGTCTTCACTGGCAAAAGTGCTTTAATTTGTGAGAAAACAGACAACATAACACTGTGCACCACAGTGAAGCCTATTGCTGAGAAAACGTGAGCTTTGTGCTGAGGGTTTTATGAGCGATCATGGCCGGGAAAATATCAGTTGGTGGTTGTAAAATAATGGCAGTGTGCCTCAGTGTGTTTGTGTACGGCGTGTGTGAGCAATTTTCCCTGTTTGCTCGGTCATGCCGAGGTAAAAGTCACCTGCGAACACAAGAGACATTAACTTCTGCTTTCTGATGTCAGATTTGCAAGTCACCACAGAATCAGAAGGTGTGGGGTCAGAAAGATTTTTAAAATTAATACTTTTATTCAACAAGGATGCATTAAATTGATCAAAAGTGACAGTAAAACCTAGGGCTGGGTATTGACACATTTTTCACGATTCGATTCGATTCCTATTCACATGCTTTCGATTCGATATCGATTATTTTGGATGTAGTATTTCAGTTTCAGTACATTGCAAATTTTCTAGAGGAAAACAATCTCTCATGAATATGTAACGGTGCATAGCTATATTTATCAGAATGATGCTTTCTAGGTCACTTTTCTAGCTGACTAATGAGTTTATGGTCACTGAATATGTTTTTCTGAGGTAAATGTGACGTAAGATGTTTTATTGACATCTTTCCGAGGTTAAAACTCTGAGCGATTACACAAGACGGATTTCAGTAAGTTGTACTGTATATTTTAACATACCTTCAGATGTTCATGCATGTTTATTTCGCTGTAACTGGTATTAAAGCGGAGGAGAGGATGATCAAATGCTTCTCTTTAACTGAGGTGCTAAAGCGATCTGTCACGCCACATTAAACAGCGCCAAAACGGTACTTATTTTTTGAATCTCATAATAAGATGGACGTCATTTGAAATCTGAGACTTTGCTTCATATCAAAAGTAACAAAGATTATTGAAATTTATTGGATGGGAGGCGCTACATATTCTGCTCATTCATCAACTGAAAACAGACAAGACTAATCGATTCTTGGAATCTAATCAATTCTTGCTGCAACTCTCGTTCGTCTCAAGCTGCATTAAGCAGATGAGTTACATTTTTAATTGCAGTGTCTGTTTTCTGACTGAACTAAATGATTTTTATTACTAGTGTTGTCAAAAGTACCGGTACTTCGGTACCAAGTCGGTACTGAAATTTTGAAAATGTGAGATACCAGCATTTCCGTAGTACCGGTAGTACCGAGAATCCGGGTATATTCGGTACCCACTGATAGGGCTGTGCCAGTATTTACTTGAATATGACACGAGTGAAGCACAAAGCTTTGTTTACAGAAGAAATAATAGGTTAGCAATTAAATGTGACATCGCAGCCATGGAAACATTTTGATTCATGCCGAATGAGAGAGGTGCGTGAGTCCATACATTCAAGCTTCATATTCTGTTTTCCGAATCGCGATCTGGTCACCTGATTAGCAGAGAACTGAACAATATTCCATTAGTTATTCCACTGAACATGGAATCTGTTTCTTTTCCCAAATCTTCACTCACGCAGGGGATTATAACGTTTCTTTCGTTCGCATTTAGGCCTATTAGGCTATTCGCATTATTTACTGTGGTAAAGTAGAACAAACACCGTAGGACAGAAACCTTTTTACTTGCACGTCAGTTTCTATTTAACAGAGTTTGTGCTTGTTATTAGACTTTATAAGGCGCGTCAAGTTTATTTGTATATAGTGCGTTTCACACACCAGTGATTTTTACTTTCGTTTTCTCTGGCAGCGCTAAATCAAACATAGCCTGAATGTCTTGCCCCTGCAGAGGATAAAACTCGCTCTTCAGACCTTTTACAACAAGTGTCAGTTGTTTGTAACATCAGGAGATAACGAAGATATTATTAAAGAGAAATGGTCTCATTCCTGCTCGTGTCCCACATCCCTCTCAAAGCGCAAAGCGGCTATATCAAAGTAATAACGGGACTTTGGCTATATATGACGCGTCTTTGTGTGGAAATAAAAAACGAATGCTTTTTGAAATAATATTTAACTTTCTTATTATTTACCAATATTTATTTCATAGTTTTAGAGGCTGTAGTGTGTTGTTTCTCTGACGGAATAGCTAAAATAAACACGCACGTCTGTTACCCCTGTTGAAAAAACGAGCATATGCTGGTAAAGTAGGTTTTGAAGCTGGTATGCTGGTTTGAGCTGGTTTATGCTGGTCCAGGACCATCTTAGGACTAGTATGGACCAGCAGGACCAGTTTAGGACCAGCATTTTACCAGCATACAGCTTCAAAACCTACCTTACCAGCATATGCTGGTTTTTTCAACAGTACACAATGGATGTTTGAGCATTTAATTATTTATTTATTTTTTTATATTTCAAAATTTATTTCATTGAGGTAGCCTATATATACACACACAAACACACACACTCCAAATCATATTTAATGTTTTTAAAATAGGCTATATAAAATAGTAAAATAGTTCCAATAGATTTTAATGTGGTACCGAAATTGGTACCGAGAACCGTAAAATTTTCATGGTATCGGTACAGACTACTGGAATTTTGGTACCGTGACAACACTATTTATTACTATAAAAAAATCTAAACGGTGCCACGGTGGGAAAGTGATGTAACTGGTGTTGAGGCTGAACACCGCTAACACGTCAACACCAACTATCGTAAAATCAACATATTAGAATGATGAAGGATCATGTGACACTGAACACTGGAGTAATGATGCTGAAAATTTAGCTTTGTGTAATATTTCACAATATTACTGTTTTTACTGCATTTAAGAGACGTCTTTCAAAAACATTTTTACAAAATCTTACCAACCCCAAACTTTTGACCCATAGTGTATTCAAATTTGTTATGCATTCACTCTCAAATTGAGAGCATACGTTCTCTGTAACCAAGCCTTCTGACATGAAATACTGAAGTAAACTCAATTCCAAAGAAAAAAACGTTCAGATGTTTATGAGTGAAGCTGCACCAGAAACATCAATGCTCTGGGAGTTAAAGGGGTAATAAACTACAGCAGCACAAATACATGCTCCAAATTAGAGCAAAGGAGAAACCGACGCCTCTCTCAGGAGATGCACTCCTTTAAACATCAAACGCTATCGCACGCAGTATCGGAAGACGCGTGACAGTTTCAAAGGGCCGAAGCGAGTATGATTGAGTCTGTGATCTGTGATTCATTCAATGCAAAAAGGACGCCCAAAGCTTGTCTTAATGACAGCTTTCAATGACGTACCGCTGAGGTATTATCAGACACAAGCGCAAAAAAATACCATAAAGATCATCTCTTGCACTGCATTCTTATCGGTTTGCAGATTGCATTACTTGCATTTATTGCCACCTCATTGACCTGAGCAGGTGAGGTACAGAAAGCCTCTCCAGGTACCACATCTGTGAATGAAGCGAAGGTGTCTGTTATGCAATTAAAGCTGAGGACACGGAAATTATACCAGACGGCTCACACAAGACGTCATCTGAGAATTAACAAGCTAGAAACAAAAGGAAGCTGAATGCATATGAATTAGAAAGGTTTGAACCGAAGCTGCTGTCGGCCTCTTAGGCACGTTTTTCACAAATGGATGGTGATTAATACAGGAACAGCCGGTCTCATGAGACGACAACACAGCATCAACACTCATAGTACAGTACGATCTCTTCCTGCTCTCTGATGTGCAGGTACATTTGTGTTGATTTAAACAGGCATGCAGTTAAACGTGGCGAGAAAGAAAAAAGAGCATGCAACACAGGCATTGAAAATATTTTGGCATTATTTTCGGACGGTAATTGTTTCTCATAGGGACGTAATGTATTTTCATCATTTATAGGAGCTAGCCAGTGAATTTATTATCGTCCAAATCCAGAATGTCAGTGTTTTTCTCCCACAAAATCCTCAGTTGAATTACCTATTGTTTTTTGACAAACGCCAAGGTTGAGTTGTAATTTAATTGCCATCCAAATGCACATCTCTGAGTTTACAAGAGGAGATCAATTTTTTTAAACAAAATTCACAGTTTAAATCCTTTTTGACCACTGCAGAACACCGTATGATAACTGTTGCGCTTCACTGTAATTTGCATGCATTTTAAATATGTACACTTTTATTACTGAAATGCTAGGAAGTATTTATTTATCACCGCTGCACCTCAGCGAAAGGAGAAAGAGGAAAAAAGCATGCAAACATTTGAAATGGGCCGTTACAGCAATATAATTTTAAAATGCATTATAGCTATACAATTATATACATTCAAAATATAAACCAAGCAACATTTTGTTTAACTTATTTCTGCTAATTTCCATCATTTTAAAATAAGATAAAATGCAAGACTCTAGCGTGTGTATGTTCCTATTTTTAAACAGGAGATTTAAATAAACAGGATATTATTTTCCTGTTATTAAATTAAATATGAATTTATTCGTATTATTCAAAGCATATGACATTTTGTTGACAGCAGACAATCATGCGAATGCATGAGCAAAATCTGAATGCATGAATTTTTTCACTGAGGTGCCATGCAAATTTATTTTTAAAAACGTCGGCATGAGAAACAATTACCGTCCAAATGGGGCTTTTGCAGACCTGCCAACCTTGGAAAATTTTTTCGAGTACCAGTGTGACGGGACGGGGCACGGGTGTCAAATTAAAATTAAATTAAAATTAAAATTTAATTAAAATTAAATTAAAATTTAATTAAAATTAAATTAAAATTTAATTAAATTAAATTTTTAATTTGACACAATTAAAAATTTTACTACACCTGCTCAAAAGCATTTTTTTAATTCATGATTAATCTTGCATTGCATAATGTGTTCTTATACAAACTGACAACCACAAGTGAATCGCATTCATATATTTAATATGGACTAAAAATTTTTGTTTGCAATTTCAAGAAGGCTATATTTACATACAACTAACCTGACAGTTAAGTCGTTTATACAGGTTTTGTAAGGAAAACTAGTCTACAATTAAGAAACCCTTAGAAAATAGTAAACATTGAATTTACATGTGATTCATTTAAAATACTTAATTTATTATTCCAATATCCAAATATGATACTAAATCCCACAGGAAAAAAGGGTTTCTATTTGTAACGTGCTGTCTTTGAATTATAAACAAGACCAACATTCGCTGAATAAAGGTTAGCCAATACAAACATATTTATAGAAAACAGTTGACAATGAATAGAAAGGACCAATAAGAGCAAACGAATCGAGTATTCAAGAATATCAAGAAGTTAGTCATATAACGAGGGTTGTGTTAACTAAAGCGTCCGTCATTTACCGAATCTTAAAAACACGGGTGGATAATTAAAAATCTTTTCTGACAAAAAAACAACACAAGCAAGAACAAATTTTAAACCAAACACGGCAACTTTCATTTTACCTCTCTGTGTGCGCGCGCGTTTGTGTTTACGAGAGCTCGCGCAGCACTGAGACAATGGTTATTTTAAATGCATAAGTAACTAATGTGCTAGATTTCATACAAAATAAGTAGGCTATGTAACATAAAGGTACTTTAGTTAGTATTAACACAATAACGCAACACATGTAGGCTATACGTTTCTCAACACTGAGAATAAACTCTCTCGAACTCTTTTGCTGGATTTGAGTACTAGGCGTGCACAGAGGAGTCACCCGGTTTTTGCGTAGTATAGAGTGACAAATCGTACCAGCGTACTTTGAGGTCAAAATGCGTACCTGGTACGCAAAATGCGTACATGTTGGCAGGTCTGCTTTTGCCCCAAAAAAGATTTATTCAATCATTTAACGTGACCATATCTGCCGCTCTAGTGTACCAGTACCCGCTGATAACCGTCTGCTTTAAACCCTCTGTCAAGAGCGTCAAAGGTTTCTATTTACAACATGTTTTTGCAGAGTTGAGCTTGGTAGCCAATCACAGACATATCTGTGAACGCAATGGCCAATCGGATGTGTTTAAGCTAGTCAGAATCTGCTCAAAACACCACAGTTTTTGTTCCAACAAAGTATAAACACTAGAGATTCACTAAAAAGCGTACACAGTCTTTACTCGCTTTCTGTATATTTTCATGCTTCTATCTAAACATTTCAAATTTTCTGTGACAATCATATGGACAGAACAAAACAATACGATACTGTACGTCAAATGATCTGTGCATTAAGTCTTGGAGTGTAAACGCAAAATAATAGACTCGCCACTTTTTCTGTAATGTTACTTTTGTAACTTTTCAAAGTAAATAAATAAATGCTGTTCTTTTTTAACTTTTTATTCAACGAAGTATCCTGAAAAAAGTATCACAGGTTATAAAAAAAAAAATTAAGCAGCAAAACTGTTTCCAAAATTGATAATAAATCATCATATTAGAATGATTTCTGAAGGATCATGTGACACTGAAGACTGGAGTAATGATGCTGAAAATTCAGCTTTGCATCACAAAAATAAATTATATTCTAAAGTATATTAAAATAGAAAACCATTATTTTAAATTGTAATAATATTACTGTTTTTTTATGCATTTTTGATCAAATAAATGCAGCCTTGATGAGCAGAAGAGACATTAAAAATAGTAATGTGTCCAAACTTTTGACCAGTACTTTTGACAAGCCTGTTCTTCAACATAGACTCAGATTAAAGTTACATTTGAATACGGGGAAGGTGAATATGACAAAGAATCTAATGAAATCGTGAAGAACAACAAGTAATCACTGGCATAAAATGCCCAGTTTGTAGTGAAAGTTAACTGGTTTTCATATAAAATACACCTACGGCTAATTCAACATTTCATAAAGTCCACTGAATCAATATTCACTTATTGACTCTCAACGCCTGTGTGACAGATGAAGGATATGTGTAACTATGGCAATGAGACAAGTAGAAGCCGCCATCATAGCATCAGCCATCACCGTAAGGTATACTGGGTTTTCCCAACATACATGTTGGAGTGTGAATCGCTAGGACAGTAAAGCACAGTATCCGGACCCTTACCAGGTGTGCGCCACCGTGAAGCGCCGCTGCTTGTGGCTGTTGTTATTAAGCAGCATGCGACGAAGCAGCCTGGGGGAGTTTCGCGGGGACAGGGTGATCGGAGACAAGCGGGGGGACATGGAGGACGGGGATCTCCGGTCCCTGGGGCGGCGCGGACGCTCCTGCTGTAGCAGGTTCTCTCTCAGGATGCGCACCAGGTCCTCGTTCAAACCCACATGGTCCCCGTCGTGGAGCTGTTTCGGCGGGACCGCCAGCGTGTCCTGGCTGCCTCCCGGCTGAGCCATTCCTGGGAAACCAAAGTGTCACTTTCTTCCTGTTTGTATCCGTTAAAAAAGAAAGTTGCGGTAAAGGCAACTGAGAAGGTGAGAAGTCATTCCTCCATGGAGGTCAAACCTGGAGTTTCTCTATTAATTCCTAACACAGGGAAAAGCCAGGCTGTGCTCCGGCACGGTTTGGGAGACTGGAAAACGAGCGTGTGCACGATCTCCATGTGTTTGCAGGGGGTGAGAGCGCGCGAGGGAGGGGAGAGGGCTGTGTGCGCACGGAGAGGAGGAGACTCACCCGTCTGTGTACCAACACACAACACTGAGAACACATTATGCTGGTTATTGAATAAACCGGCCTCTCCCAGCAGCGGCGTTTGTAAATACATCAGAGGAGCGGTACCACAGACAGGGCAGCAGGGGCAATTTCATCCGCACTTCTCATTTATCCGTCACACCCGCCTGTCTGTGGGCTGGAAAATGAATAGAATAAATGTGCAGAGTCTTTATGTGATGGATGCTTCGTATAATCATGTGCACCTCAAAGTGAAAGGCATCATAGATAATGTGGCATGTGTGTCATGTGTATATAAATGCAGGACGGAAGAGCAACAATGAGATCTAATGATTGGCCTCATCAGTTCAAATTTAAAAGATGTTTGTATTAAAAGCAAATATATAAAACAGATGGCTCTGATGCTGTAATTTAATTCGATGTGAACAGACAATTTATAAACACACGCATTACCAGAGAATGAAGCTGTTACAAACCATTAAAATGAAGCATGAATTATATTACTTCTATATTATTAAGTATATTAATATACATATTACTAATACTACATATTAAAAAACATATAGATTTATATATATTTTAATAATATACAGTGCTTCCCACACATAGACTTTACTTGGGCGGGCCGCCCACGTAAAATAACGGCCGCCCAAGTATATTTGGAGACACATTTTTGCTTTTATTATTTTTATCCTCTTATACTTTTATATCCGCGCAAGATAAGGAAACCATCCGCGACTGATTAACTAGTCGTTTCGAACTCTTTATGTGTGCGTCAGAACTGTTTACTCCGCTGACATTCCCATGGGCGCTGCATTTTGCAAAGTCACAAGGCGGCGCTGTTGCGCGTTCTACAAGCTCGCACAACAGCGCTTCAGACTGCTTCAAAGTGATTCTCAATCAATGAAAAGCGCAGAATTATGCCAAGCGATTGCTAACGAACTCAAGTTGATGAATTATTACAAAGTCTACTTCATGGCCTTTATATAAAATGTTTTAGACGATTGTAAGAATCTGAAGGATCAGCCTGCAATAGTACAGACATTTCAAAATAAGAGTCCCTGTGTATTTCGGGCTTGTTTATAATTAAAAGTCACACGCTAAGTTTTTTCTTTTTCTTTTGGGCATTATTGGTATTTTGGTTACACAATAAATTGTATTTAATTTGATTTCCATTTAATTCATAGTAAATTATTGTAGTCTCCCCCACAGGAAGAAGAGACTAAGAACATTATTTTACACATATATTATTCATTTTATAAATTTTACTAGTAAAATCTGTGTCCCATTCACTGAGAGAGACACTATATGACAGCAAGGAGAACATAGGAAAATGTGAACCATTTAAATGCTGTAATTATGCATAATTTACAATGCATAATAATGCATAATATTAGTAGGTGATTAAATGTAATATGCTATGTAATTAAATTTAATTTCAATAAATAAAAATACTGTTAAAAATCACACATTATTTGTTTGTCACATGTAGTAGACCATTTTTGTGCCGTGGGTAATAGGAGGATTTTTCGCCCGGCTACCACCGCAAGTGTATTTCAAACCTGTGGGAACCACTGATATATATAAAGAGACTTGGTTTTCCTGCAAACAGACAAACAGCTGAGATCAAACACCCTGCAATAAAACAATAAAACTCACTAATCTGGAGAGAAGATCTCAGAGAAAGAGCATAAAAGAGCCTTACTCAAACTTCTCTCCTCGTTTATCAATGCATCCCCCTCTCCCTACTCCCTTTATTCCCCCTTATTCAAGTCAGTCAAAGCTCACTAGGAATGCCTATACTCCACAAATGACACATCTTGTGTTTTCCCTTTCATGTTTGGTATCATTTTAAATGTCTCAATTTCACTGCAGTCACTGTTATTATGAGAAAGACTGAAAACTTAGGATAATTCTGTTCTCCTTTTTGTGGAGATACTCTCCTCTCCCCCGAAACCAGGTGTTTGTGTAGTAAATTTACAACTCTTTTGTTCTGGTCTGGGTATTTAAAGGAAAGTGGCAGAGCAGCCATTTGGGAAATTCTGTAACCAGAAGCATTTCTCTGTAACATTTTGAGCGCTGTTGAATGGAATCTTGAATACCTTTGATTGGCCGCTGTGTTCACGCACTCAACAGATACGCTCAACATTAGGAGTGTAACGATATATCGCAGTACGATATTTCGCAATGCAAAAATGTTACGATATGTATCGTTGAGTGGTGGCGATACTTTTACAATATGACGGCAGTCTAATCTTATTGGTATTCAGCACAAACTAGGCTACCATAATATGTGAGGAACATGTATGCACATGTTTGTGTTTTTGAAGGAATAACGTTTATGCGTGGTTATTGAAAAAACTAAAAACTTAAGTCACTGAAATAAGGCCAAAAAAAGTATATTAAATCTGTGTTCACAAGACTTCTGGGTATTGGAGGTTGTAGACTAGAGTTTTTGCTTCAAAATTATGTAAAAAATTATGCTGCCTACTCCTTCATATAAAACAATATATTGATTTAGTTTTTGTAAGACACTTTTTGTCAAGAAACAGTATGCGTGGAGGATAATAATGACCTGAAATGACTTGCATAATAATGAGGCCTTTCAGACAGGTAGGCTGTGAAAAAACCCTCTGTGATCATATCTCAGCTCATCATGGTTTAAATCAAACATACAGAAAAAACAGCAATACTGTGAAATATTATTACAATTTAAAATAATGGTATTCTATTATATACTTTAAAATATCATGTATTTCTGTGATGCAAAGCGTCTGAACAATTATGTTACCTCTATGGCATTTCATATAGGCTTTTAGCTTAAAAGCATGCACATTTGGAGAAATATTGATGGATTCTCATATGTTTGTCAATTTTCTATACAGAGGAGTAATATTTATTCAATATTTATTGTCATCACAATGAGTGCTGGATACTGTGTTTTCAATTCATACTTGCAGCCGGAGGGCGCTTGCATTTTTAGTCCACAAATTCATATAAAGAAGAAAAGGAACCAGGAACTAATGGCATGTTTTCTAGAGGTCGCTAACCATGGCTTTAACATCCAGATAAACACTTTTCAAGATAATAAATACACAATTGAGACGATGTACACAAGTATTGCTTCAGAATTTGCCTCTGAATAGCGCTCGCTCCGTGGGCGTGGCCACATTAGCGGATAATGAGCTGAATGACGGGAGTCTGACATGTCTCTTTTCATACAGATTACATAAACACAGAATGTTTGTTTTCGACTTTGCACAATTTGAAACCTGACATTTCAACGTTTCTTTAGACATAAGTGTCATTTTTTTGTCATTAGTACTCACTAAGTTACAGTTCATTTTCTGAGAACTATCAGATTGGACTTCATTCAGAGGGAGACGAGAGATCACGCATCATGTTAGTTTTCTTTATTTTACAAAAAGCATAACATTGTGTTTTTACTGTGAGTGTACACAAATAAAAGAAGACATTCTACAGTTTCAATTGATATATTACTTATGTCTCTATGACAAGAAATGACGGAGTATTTTAAGTCTGTTTTGCTGCAATGTGAAAAAAATCCTGCAAAACGCGCCGACGCGTTCCTCGACTCCAGAGAGTTAAGGGTGCGTCTCAATCAGCTCTCTAGTTCAGTAAGTGTTTCGCGCACACATCGAATTTTGCAAACAGGTTTAAACGTTTCTCGCGTCAGTCTCTTGCTTGGTGCCACAGCAACAGCTGCTCACAGAAAAGCAAACTATGCTTGTGATGCTTTGCTTTAAGAAGTTCTGTGGGGAGGTTCACATATTGCGTCTTTTCCGCGTGCAAGTCAGTTATTTCAAATGTAGCCAAGCGGCAGACGCACTCATAATAGAAGCACCGCGGTCGTGACGCGCATGCGGTGCGTTTTCCAGTAGCATTGTGATGAAAAATCAGCTATGGCCTTTCCGTAACAAAACATCAAAATCTCAGCAGAACAGCTGATCATAGCTGTACAGGGTGGTTTTTATATCTTATCTCCATAAATATATCTAGTAGTAAAGGTAATGCAAGGGCTAGAAATCACTTTATCCTTTGCTGAAACTTCCCACTCCTCTTGGAGAGCGCGATTCATGGTTGCATAGCAACCACGCTTTTTTAGACGCGATATGTGAACGGTTCTTTAGAATTCTTAATTCTAAGTTCGTGTTAAATTTAACTTCTTTTTTTCGGTCACAGACAGACCTATTCAACTGTTAATTTGAATACAGAAGGTTTTTATTAAACCTTGAAATGTGATCTTGTAGGCACAACAAGGAAAATTACTGAAATTTGTTAATGTTTTTTAAATAAATCTTATTTGAATTTCAGTTTCATTTTGTTCAAAATATCGTGATACGTATCGTATTGTGAACTCAGTATCGAGATACGTACCGTATCGTCTCTGATATGCCATTGTGTTCACATGCTCAACATATATGTCTGCAATTGGCTACAATGATCAACGCTTCAAAAACATGTTGTAAATTGCTATTTTCGACACTCTTCACCGAGCGCTTATACAAATACCTGTACACATGGGAGCTTTTGAAACCAGGTGTCTATCAGCGGATCCCTAATATATCCGCTAATAGACGGCAGCTTTAAGAATGACGAGTTATGTCCGTGAGAACACGACCGGCCGACGTGAATCCAATGTGACTGTGCCAAAAGTCTTTAACTCCACTAAAGCGATGAAATGACTGACGTCTTCAAACAGGTGTTTGTGATTGAATCAGGAGTGTCTGTGTTAAGCTAGTGAAGATCACAGTAGAGGTCAAACACGATTAATCAAGTGAAAGAGCCGCAGCACGAGCTTTGGGTCTGTATGAATGAGATTATCTCATTACGTGTGGCATGTCTCATATCAAGGTCACTCTGTAGCATAGTATGACAAGAGGTCAACATGAAGTGGATCAAATGGCCCCTCGTTCATGCCAATAAAGACAGCTGTGTATAGACAACATTAGATAGGCTTAACTAGTCCGCAATGTCATGAACTCAGTTCTTAAAGTCTCACACAAAAATAAAAAAGTAAAAACTCCAAAAATGAAAAAAGCACCATAAAAGAGGGCTATATGACTCATAGCTTTATATGATGAACAGACTGAAATTCTGTAAAATCATGCCTTTGATATTTTATAATTAGGCTACATATGTGACAGAGAGATATACATTAAATTGTTTAAATTCAATGAACATGTCAGTCTACCACTATGCATGCAATAAATACATGAATAAATAAAAAAAATCAGCCATTAGAATCTAAATATTACAGGCCTTCTGATTAAAATAATCATAAAAGAGATGTAGAATACTGAATAATAATATATAAAAAAGCTGAGTGAGGGAGAATGAGTTGCGGAAACTCCCACTGGTGCGACAGATTGTAGGAGAGAAAACATTTACGAAATGCAACTGTGCACATTCTGGAGCGCTTTATTCAAACCTGTCCAATGTCTTTCATAAACACTGTACTGTGACTTCTACATAATCAGCACAAAGATCAAAGTAACCTGAACACAATTCATTTGCTCAGGGAAAACAAACAGGGGAGTTTATTATAAACTGATTTGCATTGCCAGAGAACTGTACTGAATCTAGACCGACTTTAGAATTGCCTAGAAATTCCATGCTAATGATTGAGTTAATGAGCTCATTTCAAATGCAGCACAGAGATGAATCAGGACACAATGAGCCTGTGAAAGATCCCGAGTGTGAGGATGGTAATTAAGAAAGAGAAATGAATCTAATTAAGTCCAATCACGTTACTTGTTTGTTGTTGTTTTATTTTTTTTTTTTTTTTTATTCTTTTTTGGAAGGGGGCAGCATACTTTTTTCTTGATAAAGGAAATGGTAAGAAAAGGTCAAAAAAAAAGTTTTATAAAATTTTTCAATTTTTAATTAAATATATAGTTAAATATATAAATATTAAATATAAATGAAATATATAATTGCATTAAAAAATAATGCCAAATAAGAAAATTCCCACTGGGAGAAAAAAGTTTTATAAAATTTTTCAATTTTTAATTAAATATATAGTTAAATATATAAATATTAAATATAAATTAAATATATAATTGCATTAAAAAATAATGCCAAATAAGAAAATTCCCACTGGGAGAAAAAAGTTTTATACAATTTTTCAATTTTTAATTAAATATATAGTTAAATATATAAATATTAAATATAAATTAAATATATAATTGCATTAAAAAATAATGTCAAATAAGAAAATTCCCACTGGGAGAAAAAAGCTTTATACAATTTTTCAATTTTTAATTATATAGTTAAATATATAAATATTAAATATAAATGAAATATATAATTGCATTAAAAAATAATGCCAAATAAGACAATTCCCACTGGGAGAAAAAAGTTTTATAAAATTTTTCAATTTTTAATTAAATATATAGTTAAATATATAAATATTAAATATAAATGAAATATATAATTGCATTAAAAAATAATGCCAAATAAGAAAATTCCCACTGGGAGAAAAAAGTTTTATATTTTTTTCTGTTTTTTATTGTATTTTATTTTTTATTAAATAAATATATAAGATAAATATATAAATATTAATTAAATATACAATTTCTTTAAAAAATAATGCCAAATAATGTAATTATTTTAGTTTAAGCTTTTGTAATTTTGATATGTGCTTTTGTCATCTTTATAATATATATATATATATATATATATATATATATATATATATATATATATATATGTGTGTGTGTGTGTGTGTGTGTGTGTGTGAAGAAGCACAACTGTTTTTGACATTGATAAACAGAAATTTTTTGAGCAGCAAATCATCATATTAGAATGATTTCTGAAGGATCATGTGACACTGAAAATGTAATGATGCTGAAAATTCAGCTTTGATCACAGAAATAAATTACACTTTACTATATATTCACATAGAAAACAGATATTTTGAATTGCAAAAATATTTCACAATATTACTGTTTTTACTGTATTTTTGATCAAATAAATGCAGCCTTGATGATCAGAACCGTCTTCTTTCAAAAACATTAAAAAATGTAATGTTTCCAAACTTTTGACAGGTACATACAGTATATTAATTAAATATATAATTATTTTAAAAACTAATGTTAAATAATGTGATTTCATTATATATAATATGGGTTTTTTTAGACAATGATATTCATGTGTGTGTGCGTGTGTCCATCACACACCTAATGATGCAGGCAGCACAATATCAGTGGCACATCGCAGCTTCAGAGATGTCGTCTCATGAGTTCATTAGGTTCACCATGGCTAGATGCCATCATGTACGTAAGCAAGACAGCAAATTTCCAAAACGCCAGCTTGCATTACCCAGTTGTGGCAAAAAGTCACTTGGCAGTGTGCTGACGCCTACATCATTACTATAGCAACCGATGCATCCCAGAAGATAACTATACCGCCTGAACGCAGAGACGGCTTGATTTAATCGCAGTGACAGTGTGGAAAGACTGGATTTGAAAAACAATGGACAGAATGAAAGAATCCAACAAGAACCAAGACAAAAGCCTTCAGGATGAAGTCTTTGTCGCCACCTTGTGTTAACAGCTGACACCACAGAAAAATCCTAAACTGATAATATACGTTTGCTTTGTGTATTGCATATAAATAGTCTTGGAAACAGCATAAAGATATACGTTAAATACATGTAAATGGTGTGTGCTGTGACAAAACACAGGAAAACCAAAAAAATATCTGGCTGCAGTTCCTTACATGACCAACAGAGAACACACTGGGATCATGAATCGAGATTTGTCCTCCAACTCGATTGGTTTATGAAAAGGTTACACATACCTGATGCAATTCTGGCCCAGACAGTATGAAAAATATCTAGTCTGCAGTTCATTTTTACAACACAATGCAAGAGCGTTTGCATTGCAAAAGCATCACTTTACCACAGTATTTATGATTAGACATTAACACAACCCCTTAATTAAGACATTATTATTAAGGCATAAAAGATTTGGATTTATATTAGTTTTTACTAAATGCTTGCCCATGCAAAACAAACAGTTGTGATTGCTAGGGTGTGTTGGTGTCAAAAAGGCCTCATTTTTAAGTCACTTTGGATAAGAAGTGCCTGATAAATGATTAAATGTGAATGCAAATGCAAGTCTTTATGATATTCTGTTCTAGGATCTGTTTTATCCATCACCAGGTCTCATCATTCAGAAAGGTACCTGCACACTTGTTGTAGGGGTTTGTTCAAATCACTGAAGTATGAGCAAAAAATTTGTTCACAGGCGAGGGGGGACGAGTTCTCTGTGCGCTTGCATTAATGTCTATTGTATTTCTCGAATACGAGGGGGGGAAATACATTTTAATGAACGTATGCAAAAGTAAATCAATAAAGCTGCTGTTACTGAATGTGGCTGCAGTCTGAAACCAGCACGCTGTTTCTGTAAAGTGCTATTGATGTGCATGACTCACGTCCCAGATTCTTGAAATTGCTGTGCCCGTGGAAGCACTGGGTCTTTTATTTGAGAGCGGACTGATTGAATCTCACAAGGCATAAAAGCGTTGCCAGATTATTCATAATTACTGGGGACAAATCTGGAAGATTCTTTTGTAGTCGCCATCAACACAACAGCGCATGCACTGTGAGCGCGTCTGGGTACGAATGCGTCAACGCATTTGCATTTAAAACAAATTACACTGGCTGAAAAGGAGCGCCTGTGGCGGCACTTTAAATGCATTTTTAAACAACACTATAAATTAAAGCTGAATGTCAGCATTGAATGCAGCCTGTTTAAAGAATAAATAAATAAATAAATACATTGGTGTGAATTATTGGTTTGAATTTAAATTATATATTTATTTCTAATATGATCTACAAATCTGAAATTCTCTCTCATCCAACTTTTTGTATCTCTAACCGGTTCCCGTTCTTCCCGTGATTTAGACTAGTCATCGATCAAACATTTTACACTGCCATTCAAAAGTTTGAGGTCAGTACGATTTTTCATGTTTTTGAAAGAAGTTGCTTCATCTCTGCATTTATTTGATCAAAAATACAGTAAAAATAGTGAAATATTATTACAAGTTAAAATAACCTTTTAAAATTTGAATATATTATGAAATGCAATTTTTTCCTGTGATCAAAGTTGCATTTTCAGCATCATTACTTAAGTCTTCAGTGTCACATGATCCTTCTAATATGCTGATTTGATCAATTTAAAGTATCCTTGCTGCATAAAAGTATTAATTTCATTAAAAAACAGAATTATTACTAAACTTAAACTTTTGAATGGTAGCGTAAAGATAACATGGAAAGTAAATTTTTCTCCATTCAATAACAATTTTGGCATGAAAAATTGTTTTCACTTGCTCATACACATGTCCCGAAACATCAGGTTATTCGGTACAACTGCTATAAAACATGGAAAATGTGGTAATATTTTAAAAACTTGTACTAAATATAAAATGTTTGATTGACCTTTTGCTAGCTAGATATCATCCTGTTAGCATTGTTTGAAAATATTGTATATTCGGTATAACCAAAAGTGTCATTCGGTAAAACCGAAATTTTGGTTTAACCGAATAACTTTTTTGGTGACAAATTTTGTCCATCTTGTAAAAAATGACAAAAGCAGTGTTAATTGATTATAAAACCCACATAATTTCATTGTTAATACTTAATAAATCTTCAAAATTAATTATATCTCCATATTATCCACCATATTCGTCAACGGCCCATAAACTAGAGCTGCACAATTCTGGATAAATTGAGAATCACAATTTTTTTGTTTTAATTAGAGATCGTGATTATTCCAAGATTCTAAAAAGATGACTAAACAAAATAACATGTAATTAACTAGAAGTTCTGGCAAAATGTAAATCGCTGCAGTCTATTTAAAATTGTTTAATTAATTTGAATGAATTATTTAAAAAAAACAGTTGAATGAATGATTCAATGACTCACTCAAATACTTAATAAATCAGCGTTTTCATCAAGTGACAAGTGACAGTCACTTGTCGCCACCTACTGGTGTAACGATGTAATTGATACAATCTTTATTTGTGTATTAGTGTCAATTTACTTTCCAAAGGTGATTTACTCTCTTTTGATCGCTTCCGTAGACGTCAGTGTTTATATCCGAAATATAAACTTTTATCCCAGTACTCTCTCTGGCTCAGCTGCAGCAAAAACACAGATCTGATTGATCCAGTGTGATTTTGTCAAAGGTTTAATAGACACGAGAATGGTTTTCATTTAGGAATAAGATCGCGTGGGTGTTTGAATCGAGCCATCTTTTAACGATTAATCGTTCAGCTTTAGTATTTAATCGCATTTAGCATTTTCTGTGCTATCCATGATCCTATCAGATCCTCTCACCCAACTTAAACCCTACTGGTGTGTGAATATCAACACTTAATATCATGTTATCTACAGCAGGCTATAAATGCATGAAAAGGGAGTGATTTTAGCCTTTTTTAAAAATATGATCCTTGTCAAAAGCACTGTTCCTAATTACTGCCCATACTCACCATAGGGTGAAACCAGCGCATGAACAATCTGATTGCAACCAGCCGTGAAACACAGCAGCGGCCTTATTAACACCCGTGTTCTATCCAGAGCGAGAACATATACTTTCCCGAGGTCTGTCTGACGGGAACAGTCACACGGATACATCTGCAGGACTTAACTTCAGTCTCATTAAAAGCCTGCGTGAAGGAAATGCGCATTTCACTGCTTCCATTTTGAGGCGCATTTACACTATAGCAATTTTAGCAATGTCAGCTGTGATGGGAACACGGGGCTCATTAAACGCTGCTGAAGGTACAGTCGACACATTAGTTACTTTCATCTGCACAACTTTCCTGACCTTTGGCAGCATGTAGGTTGTGGCTACGCTGTTAATTCTGTGACGATTTTATGCGTCAGATGCTTAGACTTGTCTGCATGCGAATGAATAAATGAGCTTCAATAACCGCAGGTGAGGCAGCAATGTAGTTCACTAACACAAACACAGCAGAAATGCTAGCTTAATTAACACTCAAATATACACTAGATCCAATTCTACATCCATCATGATCAGTGCAGGTAAGCTCAGAATGGCATGCTAACTATTTTTGAAAGAAATATAGTATGCAGTGCATATATTGTGTACAGTATGCATGCAATACTCCAGTGATCTAGTGCATTTACTGTATCAAAATATTCAACCAGATTACATACAATATTGTATCTTATATTGCAATGCATTTGAATAGATATTCCATTTCCAGAGTGACAAATGAATACAAGTAATATTATCTGTGATTATACACTCTAAAAAATATGAAGTGGTTGTTTTAACCCAGCTATTGGGTTGTTTTAACCCAGCTATTGAGCTGTTTTAACCCAGCTATTGGGTTGTTTTGACCCAGTGAATTGGTTGTTTTAACCCAGCTATTGGGGTGTTTTGACCCAGTGAATTGGTTGTTTTAACCCAGCTATTGGGCTGTTTTGACCCAGAGAATTGGTTGTTTTAACCCAGCTATTGGGCTGTTTTAACCCAGCTATTGAGCTGTTTTGACCCAGTGAATGGGTTGATTTAACCCAGCTATTGGGTTGTTTTGACCCAGCTATTGGGCTGTTTTGACCCAGCTATTGGGGTCTTTTGACCCAGTGAATTGGTTGTTTTAACCCAGCTATTGGGATGTTTTAACCCAGCTATTGGGCTGTTTTGACCCAGAGAATTGGTTGTTTTAACCCAGCTATTGGGCTGTTTTGACCCAGTGAATTGGTTGTTTTAACCCAGCTATTGGGCTGTTTTGACCCAGCTATTGGGCAGTTTTGACCCAGAGAATTGGCTGTTTTAACCCAGCTATTGGGTTGTTTTGACCCAGCTATTGGGCTGTTTTGACCCAGTGAATTGGTCGTTTTAACCCAGCTATTGGGCTGTTTTGACCCAGAGAATTGGTTGTTTTAACCCAGCTATTGGGCTGTTTTGACCCAGAAAATTGGTTGTTTTAACCCAGCAAATTGGTTGTCTTAACCCAGCTATTGGGTTGTTTTGACCCAGTGAATTGGTTGTTTTAACCCAGCTATTGGGTTGTTTTGACCCAGTGAATTGGTTGTTTTAACCCAGCTATTGGGCTGTTTTAACCCAGTGAATTGGCTGTTTTAACCCAGCTATTGGGTTGTTTTGACCCAGTGAATTGGTTGTTTTAACCCAGCTATTGGGCTGTTTTAACCCAGCTATTGGGCTGTTTTGACCCAGATAATTGGTTGTTTTAACCAAGCAAATTGGTTGTCTTAACCCAGCTATTGAGCTGTTTTAACCCAGCTATTGGGTTGTTTTGACCCAGTGAATTGGTTGTTTTAACCCAGCTATTGGGCTGTTTTAACCCAGTGAATTGGCTGTTTTAACCCAGCTATTGGGTTGTTTTGACCCAGTGAATTGGTGGTTTTAACCCAGCTATTGGGCTGTTTTGACCCAGTGAATTGGTTGTTTTAACCCAGCTATTGGGCTGTTTTAACCCAGTGAATTGGTTGCTTTAACCTAACAAACTAGTTGTTTTAACCCAGTGATTGGGTTGTTTTAACCCAGCGAATTGGCTGTTTTAACCCAGCTATTGGGCTGTTTTGACCCAGTGAATTGGTTGTTTTAACCAAGCTATTGGGCTGTTTTAACCCAGTGAATTGGTTGCTTTAACCTAACAAACTAGTTGTTTTAACCCAGTGATTGGGTTGTTTTAACCCAGCGAATTGGCTGTTTTAACCCAGCAGTTAGGTTAAATGTTTTCCCAACCTGCTGGGCAACTATTGTTTAAATATTACTGTATTGCTTGCTTAAAATGAACCCAAAATATGTTTGGAAATTATTAAAGTTATTAATATGTTTAATAAATGAACATGCATTAATAAGTTTAGTGAATAATAATTAAACCAAAAACATTTATTAAATTGATTAATATATATTCACCTTTTGATTATTATTGTTGCCTCTTGAAACTATGTGCCTGATTTATTTTGGGTTCATTTTAAGCAAGACATACAGTCATTTTTAAACAATAGTTGGGTTAAATAAAACTACCCAGCATGTTGGGCAAACATGTAACCCAACCGCTGGGACAAAACAACCCAATCACTGGGTTTGTCCATTTTCAACCCAGCATTTTTAGTGTACACAAAATTGGACTGAAAATGCTACATTATTTTTTTAACAGAGTCCCAAAATTATACATGCAATATTATGAGGTGGTACAATAGTACTGTATGAAACTTCCATCATTGCACACATCTTTTTTAAAGCGTACTAGCAATCCATTCTGAACATGCACACATCCACAGGACCAGAAATGTATGGTGCATATCAACCTCATGGATATTGCATGAGATGTAAATGAGACATACCTCTGGAAAGTATGTCAGAATGGCTTGAACATGCTTGCTTGATGTGATGTTTTCATGTAAAGCCATAAATGTTTTTAAATACATGAGTTAAAGCCGCAGAAATGAATTCCCTGTTCTGATGGATGGCAACATTCAGCCCCGCCATCAGCATACAGTAATACCACTGAATTACTATCAGGGGCACCTCTATTTGCCTTAATCAAGAGTGGCAGAGAAATTCAAATGCAAGGCCTGAGGAATAAACAGAAAACATTTAAAACAGAGCCAAAGAGCTGCTCGTTATAGATGTCAGTTTGAATTTGCAGCCACATTCAGGTTGCTGTAGATTCCAGCCATCATGTCACACACATTCTGACCAGAAGCACAGACGATGAAACATATAGGAAACCAAAGCTATGTTTTGAAGATATGTTGAAGAATATGGTTAACCAAACAGTTGATGGAACCTAACCATACATCCATTTGGTTTTCGACATTCTAAAATATTTTCTTTTGTATCCAGCAGAAGAAAGAATTTCATACAGGTTTGGAACAACTTGAAGGTGAGTAAATTTGAATTAAGACAGAATTTTAATTTTTGGGAGAACTATCCCTTTAATGCATAATTTTGCTGTTTCACAGAGCATAGATTGGTCCGTGTTAATGAGCATTTTAACCCTTTAAGACCTGAAGGCTTTTTTTTTCTGAGCGACACACAAAAGTAAAGACTCATAACTCCAAAACTCTAGCAAGGAGAGTCAAAAGGTAGGTATCATTTTAAATTTTAAGAAAATATAAATTACATTACATTTGGACATTTTCTTGCTGAGAAACAGCTGATAAAAGACAAAAAATATATATAATTTAAAAAAAATAATTTTTCTTTTTTTTTATTTGACATGGAATAACTCAGGAACACAATAAGATCGCTAAAAAATTCTTTTTTGGTGATGCTCTCCTATATGTGAGCTGCATCTGGTTCAAATTTCGTGGTGATAGCATAAAGAACAGTTTGAAAAATTATTGTTCATTTTTTCCTCAGCCAGGTGGCGCCAACGGGCGGTAAACTCCGGTTTAGAGATGCTTCTCAGCAATCGTTAGGAGTTCTTCAAAATGGTTAGATGCACTAAAAAGATGAGATTGTAAGCTTTAAAATGATATCTATTATGTGTTATTCCACATTGGAAAACGAACATGGATGGGTCCAGGAACATTGGATACACACTGCATCCCGGAGAGATGAGAGACATGTTTTTAGCCAAGTATGTTAAATCATTCCGTGAGTAATATCTTGTGATCAACGCAATATATTATATTGATTTTGGATTCATTTTAATCTTGAGAATCTGCTTTAAATATTGATGTGCAATTTTTTATGATCTGTGCATTTTCCTGAAGTTATGAGCACGTGAAATATACATACTTGTAGTCAGTTAGCGGCTGTGCTATTTTTGTTGTAAACGCATATTACTCAGACTCATTAGAGGGTGAAAACAACGCAACAGAAGCATGTTGGAGGCTTGATATGAAAGTTTAAAGTCTCTGGTTTTGTATGCAAAAAGAATTTTTGTGCTACCTATATGGATTCAATTTTTATTGGCTTTTAAAGAGAGACAAATGGGAGCGCCGACGCACCATCCGGTCTTAAGGGGTTAAGATGACATGCAGCTTTGCCACACAAACTCAAACTATTGCATCATTGGTTGCATTCGATGTAGACAGGAAGGTGAAATGATGACTAGATGCTATTTGCTGAATTAAAAATGTAACATATTGAGCTTAATGTAGCATAATAAATCCTAAAATGTTTAAAGGGAACCTATAATGCCCCTTTCACAAGATATAATATCAGTCTCTGGTGTCCCCAGAATGTGTCTGTGAAGTTTCAGCTCAAAATCCCCCACAGATCATTTATTATAGCTTGTCAAATTTGCACCTATTTGGGTGTGAGCAAAAACACGCCGTTTTTGTGTGTGTCCCTTTAAATGCAAATGAGCTGCTGCTCCCGCCCCCTTTCCAGAAGAGGGCGGAGCTTTAACAGCTCAACAACAACAAAGCTGGAGAATCTTTCAATCCTGTGTGGAGTATTTCACATTCTACACAAACTGCAGCCAAGGCCTCTGAATGAACGTCTACAGCTCTTCACATTTCACTCGCTTCATTTCCCCTTTCATTCTCTCTCTCTCTCTCCTCGGCGTGAAGGTGGCCGCATAGGTCACTAGGATGCGGTGTCTGACCTTCAACTCTGAGGGAAGAGCACCTCGGGCCTTCAGTTGCCGTCAAGAGCATTACAGCTGGAAGCATTCACTTCCTCTCAGTGTACCCTACACACACACACTCACACACTCCTCCTCTGGGAACAAAAAAACGAGCTTTAGCTGCCACGTCGCGCACAACCCCCCTCTCCATACACATACTATCCACCTTTTCCTGCAGCTCCGACTCAATTAGCTCTGTTTTCTCCCAGCGGCGCACACAAGAGAAGAGGCTACACAGTTCAGACCACAGAGACGTGAGCTAGAGACATCGAGTTTGCTTTTCTGAGGTATTATTGTTTTCTAACCACAGATGCGGCTGTAAAGGTCTGCAGCACTACACTCTCCAAGCTATTCACTTCAAAATGGACGCTGTTTTTCTTGAAGTTCACCTATAATGTTGGTGTCATTCATATTGCAGATTTCTGTGACATATCAAACTCTTGCTTCCAAAGATAATACCCAGTTTTCAATGAAATATTCATAAATTGCAATTTGGCAAATCAAAACATAATATTCATTACTGAATATTAAAGAAGCACTGACGTCTCTCATGAACTTGCGAAGTGTGTCCTATCATATAACATACGTCAGTCAAATTAAATCGGAAGACTCATTTCCTGAGAAGCCCGTCACAATTAACACCATCCTGTGAGAAACCTGAGAATAACGCGCAGGTGTAAAGCATCAGCACGGCACCGCGGGAGTACACTGACTTGATTTCAGCTCATTTGCATTTCTCTATCTGATTCCCCTGCTTTCCTATACATCTTTGTGCTATTTTAGAGCTGCAACTATCAGCAATATCATATACTATTGTCCAAAAGTCTGAGGTTGGTATGAAATTATTGAAAGTCTCTTCTGCTCATCAAGCACGTAGCGCTGAAACCCTTTTATAATTGTTCAAATTTCCAAGAATCAGCATTCTTCCCTAAAAGTGATCGGGCAGACCAAACCCTAAGTCGTAGTACTCCCACCGTCTACAACATCACCAATCGTCACCGATCGGCCTGACAATGGCACTACAGTGGTCAAAAGTAGGGTTGCACGGTGTACCGGTACTACGGTAGTATCGCGATACTAAAGCTTCAAAATACTAGCGATGCCATTGTATTTTTAAACGGTAGTATCGTCAGTACCATAAGGAATGTTGTATGTGCGGCAGGTACACTTCAATTGAACATGCGTGCCTGCAAAAACATTACAAGAGACTGCCGTTGACTGTCTGCTGTGCCCTGTGTAGTAAATGCTCTGTAGAATTAGCGCCTTATTGTTTCCTGATGCTTCAGTTAATTTTGCAATGAGATAAAGTTGCGCTTGCACGTTGTTGTTCGCAGTGCATTTTATCTGGAGAAAGGGTCTGAAATTCACTTAATTAACATCATAAAATCTTTATATAAGAATGAATTCTCACAGTTTTTCCGTTGCTCATTTGGCCACTTCTGGAAAAGATTAAATAGTTTGTTTCTAGAAACATTTTGCGAACACGATTCAGACAAATGCAATTCCATTCATCAATAAGCTATAGCGTGTTTGCACTCGGTTCTTATCAATCATATCAATCGTGATTTTATAATTATAAATGTATTATATGTTTTACCCTCTGGAGTCTGAGGCTGATTTGGGGCCTGGAGAAGTTTTGACATGCTCTGACATTTGTGCTTTTTTCAGTTGTTCATAAACATATAAATGACAAAAGTGTCATTACACTGTATTCAGCACAAACTAGGCTACAATAATATGTGAGGAACATGTATGTACATGTTTGTGTTTTTGAAGGAATAATGTTTATGCTGGTTACTGAAAAAAACAAAAAACTTAAGTCACTGAAATAAGGCCAAAATAAGTATATTAAATCTGTGTTCACAAGACTTTTGGGTATTGGAGGTTGTAAACAGAGTTTTTGCTTCAGAATTATGTAAAAATGATGCTGCCTACTCCTTCATATAAAACAATATGTTTATTTAGTTTTTGTAAGACACTTTTTGCCAAGAAACACAGTATGCATGGAGGCGTGAATCACCACTGAATAATGGGCCATTCTCACCTGAGAAGACAAAAGAATTGGATAGTAATGAGCTGAAATGACTTGCATATTAATGAGGCATTTCAGTCAGGTAGGCTGTGAAAAAAACCTTCTGTGATGTCTCAAGCTCATCATGATTATGAAACATACAGAAAAATATTATTACAATATAAAGTAATGGTTTTATATTATACTTTAAAATATAATGATTTATGTGATGCAAAGAGTCTGAATATAGTCTTTTAGTTTAAAAGCATGCACATTTGGAAAATATTGGATTCCATTCTTATTAATTTTCTATACAGAGAAGTTATATTTATTTAATATTCATTGTCATTACTATGAGCGCTGGTGTTTTCAATTCATCCTTGAAGTCGGAGGGCGCTCCTGTGCATTTTAGTCCACAAATTCATCTAAAAGAAGAAGAGGCTATTCAGAATGGAGTTTCCAATTCATACTGCAGCCGGAGGGCGCTAAAGAAACAAAAACTCATTAAAATTCATCTATAGAAGAAAAGAAAACGAATCAGTTGAGCTCGCTATGATTCATCCAGATAAATACTTTTCAAGACTCATTGAATCATTATTGCCTCTGACATTTGCTGCCACCTACTGGCGACTTTAGTCTCCAGAAGGTTTGTTTTCATCTAAAAGTAGGTTTTTTTAGACTATTCTTTTCTGTGATCATTTTTTTTTCGCCAATTGGAGTTCAGAGGGAGAGGAGAAATTTTTATTTCTATACAAAAAGCACAACATTCAAATAAAAGAAGATTTTATATTTGAAACATTAACAAAAAATATATTTTAAGTCTGTTTTGTTGCATAACATTATTTATGCAATTGTAATTGAAGTGTAAACGAGCAAGAGCGCTGCATAAATGCTACATCACTAATCCATTCATTAAGTATTTGCTTCGTTCCTGATGAATCAGCTGTTTTGAACGAATCAGTTGAATGATTCATTGACTCATTGTCATTAACACTTGCTGCAGTACATACAGCTTCTGTTAATATCATAACATTATTTATGCAGTGAAGTGTAAATGCTAAGATGAATTTTGTTTACAATGATTCATTTGATTGGTAATAAAAGCCTGTTATTCATTCTCATTAATGAAGTATTCAGAGAAAAATCTGGTCTGTTTTCATGTTTTTATGAAAGTTTGGTTCATTTTGTATACTGCATGGTATCGCGATACTACTTGGTATCATGATACTTTAGCTGGTATAGTATCGTAAGACATTTTTATGGTATCGTGACAACCCTAGTCAAAAGTAGGAAATGGCTCATATATTCCTAAACCGTTAGGCATAGGCTCAAGGATCTTATATCATTGGAATCCTTGGCTCAAAACGGACAAGAATGAAATTTCTGGCGAAATTTTCAGGTATTTTCAAATTTTTGAAAAACTGACTTTTTTGGTTTCTAGACCCGAACGGAACCAAATCAGTGCAGTGAGATTCTGATTGTCAATAGTTATCAAAAAAAAAGTTGAAATTTCGATTAACGGTCCCTAAGGAAGTAAGTTGATTGTTGCCTGTGATTTGTCGGCGAGACAAAATCAGGGCTAAAATCGTGCAGTCTGAACTCGGCTTAAGGGCCGGCCAAAATATTTGAAGTGGGCAGAGGCAACTGGCCACTTGGTGGCACTCTAACAGCAAAAAAAATTGAAAACAGCTATAACTACTTCACCAATCGATTTGAAAATTGGCACA
The DNA here is from genome assembly GCF_018812025.1 of Megalobrama amblycephala. NCBI lineage: Eukaryota > Metazoa > Chordata > Actinopteri > Cypriniformes > Xenocyprididae > Megalobrama > Megalobrama amblycephala. The sequence goes on from NC_063045.1 coordinate 60,802,912, forward strand.
CTATCCCTGCGTTCCAATGTCCATACTATCCATCCTAAATAGTATGTGAGATTAAAATAAGTGTGTCCCAAAGCATAGTATGTTGAAAAGAGTATGCCAAAAGTCCCCGGATGGTCTACTATTTCCAGTAGATTTTCAAAGTGTGAATCCGTGCACACTATAAAGGCTAATATTGCCCACAACCCACTGCGCATTGGACGAGGATTCAGCTCAGAACTACAAACACGAGTAAAAAGTGTTAAAAAACTACAAAACATGGCGGATACGCGCGATCGACGCTGAGAGGTTTGAGTGACTAATAATCAGTTTAACCTGATAGAAAATATATATTTAATGTTATCCGTGTTATTTTTCATCTGCAAATACCAATGTGGACTTTTATAAAGATCCGATTGGCCATTAACTTTTAAATGCATCTTTATGCATTAATATGAGGAGAGTTCTCCACATGAAAGACTCGCGACTGCAGATCAACGTGCTGCATTTCTCTCCGATACGGTATGAAATGAACTAAATGAAATCTGGAGGATGTAAGATGATTGACAGGCCAGTTTACGGTGACAGGATGCGACAGAGAGAAAAGACGCGATTGTATGACGTGTTAGTATGTCCCAAAGCTTGTCTACTCTTTTGCTACACACTCAAAAGTAAGTACTTTTGGTTCACAGAAAGAGTACATACTTTTAGGGCGTAGTATAAGTAGGCGAATTGGAACGCAGCTAGTGTCTTTGTCCAAGGTGCCATGACTGTCTATGAGGACACTTACGTATCTCGAAAAACATGTCCGCCATCGGCCAATGAAGTTTGTCTATCTATCAGACAAGGTTAACAGAGGGCGATTGGAACGAAACTCGCTGGGCCTGCTTGACTCACAGCCCAAGAGGCCTGAGAGAAATTCACCCACGACATTTGTACCACATGGTAAAACTCTTCATTGTGAGCAACTTTTCCTCTAGGACCGCTGCTGTCCATCGAATCATTCGTTAAATATTGGAGATTATTTCAAAAACCAACTTTGGCAAACTAGTCCTAGGTTTCTGGCTCAACCTCGATAACTGCTAAAAAGCTTCATAAAGCACAAATTTCCTATGGTAAATTGCCTGTATTGGCTGTAAATGCTCTTTTACATCTATGATCCAAGTGGTTACATGCTTGCTAAATAAAACATAACACCTTTTTTACGCATTTGCTTAAAGGCCTTAAAGCGCTTGAACCCCGATCAATGCTGCTTAATTTATTATTGTGATCAAAGCTGATTTTTCTTCAGTGTCACATGATCCTTCAGAAATCATTCTAATATACTGATATTTTTATTAACAGTTGCAGCCCTATTGCATTAATCACAGTAAAGTCATTTTTGTGAAAGCCTTCAGAAAGTAAATGCTTAAAAGCTTCATGAAACACGAGGAAAGCAGGTCACGTCCACTTGAAATAAAGTGTAAACCAGCCACTTTTCCTGTCCTCCAGTATAAGGTCTGACCCATGGACTTCTCCTCCAGATGGTTAGTGTATAATAATAAACACTTTATCGCCGTCTATCTCTCCCTCGGCTGTAAGTTTGGCTAAGACTAAGAGACGTAAAGGCTCTCTGGCCTGACATGTTTCAGTCCCAATTCACACTTCTGTCATTTCACCGTTTAAAAGGTCATCTGGATTTTTCTTGCTCTTTTGAAATAAGAGTTTGGTGTTCTATGTAGACATACACAATATAAAACTGCACCATATTGTGACTCTAATGGTCAGAAAGAGGCTGAAAAACAGATGAACAAACTGTTTTTGGTGCAGCAAAAAACAACCTTTGACGTCAGAGTTCAGGACAGTCACGAGTGAAGGGCCTGGGACCGTGTGCATCTTCCCTTGAGATGGATGTAAATGCTAGTGGACAGTTTCCCCAAGTATGATAGACCTACTTGACAAATGGTCAGCGTTTATCATTGAGCCGCATTTATTTGAGAAGCCAATGTGATTGGCCAGGCTGAAATGAGGCTGGATTCAAACTAATCTATTTCCTGCCAACTTCAGACGACGGGGGGAGGGAATTGAGTCCCGCATGTTGCTGACTGTGGTAGAAACGTCTCATTCTCTCACATCTTTTTCACAGGTGCAGTAGCGTAGCGTTCTCTGTGGTTTGAGATCTCAGCCGTGTCCTGCAATCGCTTTCACGTGCTTCATGTAACCATCTGTGAATGAACTGTACCTCCTTACACCTATAACAGTCCTGGCATCTTAAAGAGCCCCTATTATGCTATTTAAAAGGCTCCTAATTTGTATTTAGGTCTCTTACAATAGAGCTACATCCATCCAAGGTCAAAAACACTTTCATTTTCTCATAATATGCATTGTAAGATCAGCTCTTTCTCACAGTGTCTGGAACGGTTCAATAAAGGATTTGGTCTCTCTAAATTCCTTTCCGAGAGCCTGCTCTGATCTGATTGGTCAGACGGCCCTGTTGTGATTGGTTGACCGCTTAGAGCATGTGTTGGAAACCAAATGCTCATTAGCATATCTGAATTTCAGCTCCTCTGCATTTGATACACAGTGATATGAACAGTAACGATGGCGTCGGTTTTACGGTATTTCCAGCCAGAGTCTCATCCTTTAGAAATGCAACAAAGTGAATTCGCAGAGCTGAAAACAGCATCTTCTTGACATTTTGACAACACAAACCAAACTTTCAGCTACAACTACAGAGTTTGATGGCGTGGCAAAGGAGTCGTTGTTCGCCGCCAGCCAATGAAGACCACTGTGCTACAAAACTACGTAGGTTTGTAACTTTAAATGTCATGCACTTTGATCTTTAAAACTTTGCAGACCTTTTATTTTCACAAACCAGACAATAAGGTAATATAGTAGGTAGGGGTGTGCACAAATAGTCGAATATTCGACCTGTAATTAATATTCGAAAAATAAAAATACTATTCGAAATTTTACTATGTTGCTTTGCTGGCCGTAAATGCCGTGAATCCATGATAAATCCTAAGCACTAAAACTCGCAGCTATAACTAAATGCACCGGGTGGCGATGTGGAGCGTGTTTAACAAGTTTATTTTATTTGATCACATAATGTTGTCGTCTGCCTCGCGAAGTTTGGAATTACTGGATGAAAATGATACAAAAATGGAATTACTTTTGATCAAATGAATTAATGAAACCGAGTTATCATAATATCACCACCATAATGAGAAAGCACATTAAAATCAAAGCACCAGTCGAATGAGGAAAGACAGCTGTCCCATCACTGCATTCACGACAGGTAAGCGCAGCTGTAACCCAAGTGATCCAAGAAGAACTGATCTGATAGCAAAATGATTTTGAGACATATGCTTCCTTTAAATTTCGTCGAGGGAGATATATTTACGAACAGAAAACACAAAGTGCTACTGTTAGAAACTTCGCTTAGCACACCGTTATGTATTATCGTTATCTTGTTTCTGCAATGTCTGTTGCGGCTCGTTTTCTCACCCGAGCATGTGGATATTATTGTTTTTCTCAACATGAACATGTGAAACAATATGAAAATGATAACCATATACTGACTCGTTATGAACGTTTTGTACGATAACTGGTGCTGTCTGCTCTATTAGCGTTTTCCTTGTTCGCGCTGCTTGAACTTTATATATATATATATATATATATATATATATATATATATATATATATATATATATATATATATGATGGAGCAATAATAACTGACATGATCCATGATTACATGATATTTTTAGTGATATTTGTGAATTGTCTTTCTAAATGTTTCGTTAGCATGTTGCTAATGTACTGTTAAATGTGGTTAAAGTTACCATCGTTTCTTACTGTATTCACAGAGACAAGAGCCGTCGCTATTTTCATTATTAAACACTTGCAGTCTGTATAATTCATAAACACAACTTCATTCTTTATAAATCTCTCCAACAGTGTAGCATTAGCCGTTAGCCACGGAGCACAGCCTCAAATTCATTCAGAATCAAATGTAAACAATATAACAGTATACAATACTCACATAATCCGACGCATGCATGCAGTATGCATGACGAACACTTTGTAAAGATCCATTTTGAGGGTTATATTAGCTGTGTAAACTTTGTTTATGCACTGTATAAGGCAAGCGCGAGCTACATGGGCGTGGAGCACGAGAATTAAAGGGCCACACACCCTGAATCGGCTCATTTATAATGATGCCCCAAAATAGGCAGTTAAAAAAATGAATTAAAAAAAATCTATGGGGTATTTTGAGCTGAAACTTCACAGACACATTCAGGGGACACCTTAGACTTATATTACATCTTTTTAAAAAAAGTTCTAGGGCACCTTTAAGATAAAATGTAAGCTTGTTGTGTATATTGCCTAATCGTAAGCTTGTTCAGAAATGGTTAACTTCTTAACATCATTTAAATAAACAAATATTCGAATATTCGTTTTTTACAAGCCCAAACATTCAAATACAATATTTTGGAAAAATGCCCATCCCTAATAGTAGGGTAACTTTAACAGATGCTGTGAAAGCTTGAGACATCTGTATCAGACATTTTTCACAGAGGAAGCTGAAACACTTCTGTGTTCATACATGATTTATATGAAACCCATTTGGCTCCAAACTGCCTGTCCTAGAACTCATCACATCAAATAACCACAATTATGAGAACTGACCCATGGGCTGCATTTCAGAAACTAATGAGATGCCTACCAAGACACCATTTCTACAGAAAATGCTGCTTTTTATGTTTTAAAAAAACCCAACTAACAAAGAATGTCCCAACTAGCACAATTACATAAAAGCTTTCTGCAATATTCAAAAATTAATAATGTTTCTGAAGGTATTAGGTAAGTGGGTTGAATAAAGAGGTTGCAGTCTAGCTCTGTGATTCGCCACGCTTTACGTAATCACGATGGAAAGGTCACGCATGACGTAGGCAGAAGTACCGATCCAGTGAATGTGTAAAGACTAAGTCAAATGCCCTTTACAAAAAAAAAGGTAAAACAATGATGTCGGATGATTTTGAAGTTGGAGGAGAAAATGAGATGGAGGTACTTCTGCCTACGTCACACGCGACCTTTCCAACATGATTACGTAATGTGTGGCACATTGCAGAGCAGTGAAAGACGAGCATTTGTGGTTAAAAATTATATATATATTTTTTTAGAAAATAACAGATCGTTTCGCTAGATAAGACCCTTATTCCTCGTCTGGGATCCTGTTGATCTCTTTTTGAAGCTGCACTGAAACTGACATTTGGACCCATTGGTCCCTGTTATAAAAATTCTGGAATATTTTCCTCAAAAACCTAAATTTCTACTGAAGAAAGGAAGACATAAACATCTTAGATGACATGGAGGTGAGTAAATTATCAGGAAATTTAAATTCTGACTCCTTTAATAGTTTTAGTTAACAAAAACAACACCGGTTCGATGTATCATTGACATTTGTGTCACAACACAAAATTTTTTAGAATATAAACCCGTTAAAGGGTTAGTTGACCCAAAAATGAAAATTCTGTCATTAATTATTCACCCTCATGTCGTTCCAAGACCTTCGTTCATCTTCGGATAACAAATTAAGATATTTTTGATGAAATCTGATGGCTCAGTGAGGCCCCCAACAAGATCATTGCTACATGAAGCGTTATGAATCTTTTGTTTCGAATCAGCAGTTCGGAGCTCTGAACCACTGATTTGAAACAAAAGATTCGTAAAGCTCCGAAGCTTCATGAAGCAGTGATTTGAAATCACCCATCACTAGATATTGTTGAATAAAGTCATTATTTTGTTTTTTGGCGCACAAAAAGTATTCTCGTCGCTTTATAATATTAAGGTTGAACCACTGTAGTCACATGAACTGCTTTAACCCTTAAATGCATACCTCGGGTCTTTAGTGACCCGGGACATCATTCACTACCCTCCTCCTCATTAATTTTTTAAAGTTAGACATCAACCTTCTTGGTATTCCTCAATCAATTTATTATGAAGAATATAACAAGAAAAAAATCATAAAATTATAAAAGAATGCCTATTTTTGCATTCATTTTGTGTAAAAATTGTATAGGGTCGCAAACGACCCGAGGTGTGTATGAGTGTACGTATATTTTTTCTGCACAACAATAATTGAATCTTAGATGACAGAAAAGGTGCAATTCACCTTTATTCCACAAGGTGGCAATGTCTGATACACAATGCTGAAGTGACGACTCATTTAGACAGAAAACGAAATAATAAAACAAACATGAAATGGCTCAGCGATTTATTGCAGAGCAAGTACTGAACGCAATCAAATATGACTGTAACTGTTACTGGATGGATCTGGTGAAGCTGTTAGCGATCGAAATATTGATTTTGAAGATGTTAAATTATATCGTTTTGAGAATACGTTTGAGATCGCAAATGGGCTCATATTCGTGACCTCAAACATAAAACTAGCCTATTATTTGCTGAATTTACTGGGAAATGAGCTCTGACGAGGACAGTGATGATGGCATAAAACATCTGCTCAAATGGAGCCCTTTCAAGCTCCAAAAGGTAACAAAATATGATTTATTTTATTCTTCTGTAATTGTTACTCTAATATCAGAGGAGTTTTATATTATCGCGACAGGTAGAGATCCTTCAGTGTTAGATATAGATCCGGGTCGATAAAGACCCGAATATGTAAGAATGACTGGCGAAACAGTCATGCATTTAAGGGTTAAATATGTCTTTAGTACCTTTCTGGGCATTGAAAAAGGAAATTATCTTGCTGTCAAAGAAGGCCTCACTGAGCCATCAGATTTTATCAAAAATATTTTAATTTGTGTTCCAAAGATGAATGAAGGTCTTATGGGTGTAAAGCAACATGAGGGTGAGTAATTAATGACAATTTTGGGTGAACTAACCCTTTAAATGCCTAAATGGTTATGCATGAGGGTAAATCACTGAACCTGGAAACTGGCATTGAACCAAATCATTTCAATTGCACTAGCTTCGGAAGCCATGCAGAATGAATGAAGCCAGGTTCCTGTATGCACATACAGACAAGATGAGGAATCCATGCCAATAAGCCTGCTCAGGCACTTGGATGTGATTTTGTTATGAGGTAACACCGAGTGTTGGCAACTGCACTTACTCAGATGAAGAAATTATATAGCTTTTCCTACCCACACAATCTGTGCAGGGGATGAAATTCTGCGGGCACATTTCTGTAGTGCCGAACAGTCCAACTAAAGCCATACCGCTACAGAAAAGCCCTTATTTCACAAACATACAAAACTGAAGATAATTGTTTTTATCACTTTCTGTAGTGCAAACACTCATTCAGACCAACAGGCGTGACAAAAAGTGCCTCAAACATACAAGACATACAAACAAAGCTGTAGTGACTCGTGGGTTCACAGCTTCTCATTCCAAAGCCTGTGTTTTCATGCAATCACACGTTGAACAAAGTGAGTTATAGGGAAAATTGGACTCTTGTGGTCAAGCACACAGGAAAACGAGCCTGCCAGCCCACCGCAGTGCAAGACGCCGTAAACAACAAATAGTCGAGTGCATATGATGGCTGCAGTGTTGTATTTGCATAAACAACCTAGGCAGCTCAGATCTTGTGGATCTCAAAGCTGCTCTTGCCTTGATTCAATTCACCACTAATTGGCCCACAGGATTGTCTTAAATGATTCAGTGCTATGCAACCACATGATCAAAATGCAGATCTGTGAGGCTGGAGGCACTTAGAGGTTTTACTCTTCAAATGGCAGCATGCATACTGACCATCTGTTATTGAATCATGGGCAACATTTTATGGTCAAATCAAATGTTCGCTGTAAGTGCTTGGGTTTGAAACGGCTCCAAAGCCACTCACCAATTCTCATACAGATATTAAAAAAAAAAATGCACTGGATATACTAGATTTTTATATTTTTTGCTTTGACTGCCCGTGCAAAATCCATCGCCACAGTGCTTAAGTGTTGTGAGTGGTTACCAAAACATTGGTTGCTAATTGTCTCCAAGTGTTTAATGGCTCATTTCCACCGAGCAGTACAGTATGATTCGGGTACAGTACGATTTTCACCGGCAACAGTACCCTTACTTGATATGCGTGGTGTATGCCGGAAAGTACGCCATTCTCGCACGAAGAAGAAAGCGATACAGCAAACAACAATGGAGGACATACACTTGTTCTTGCTTCTTGGCATGTGGCTGTTTGTCACAAGAAGTAGACAAGCTTTGTATGTTGCGCACCGACATTAGGCATTTCTCAATACCAAGTATGCAAAGTTCTGACTTGCGTCCTTGGTAGTTCACACTAGTGTGGTATCTCACGCCTACCAGCAAGCGTCAATAGCGGAGGAGAAAACCCGTGTAATTTTAAAATACTATTTTATTGTTTCATGAAATGTAGTTTTGAGAGAATGTAGTTGTTTTATTTTTTGTGCGTGTCCCTTTAAATGCAAATGAGCTGCTGCTCCCGGCCCCCTTTCCAGAAGAGGGCAGAGCTTTAACAGCTCGCGCTTTGGTTGCTCAACAACAACAAAGCTGGAGAATCTCACACAGCCAAAATTACGACAGTGTTAATCTTTTGTTCAAATCCAGTGTTGAATTGATCCTCGTTTGTGAAGCGGTCTGGGGTAAAATGACGGCATGACAACAACAACAACTCTTCTTCTTCTCTAAAGCAGCACAACATGGCCCCGCCCCCTTTGTTGCATGTTCCCAGGGGCGGAGTTTATGTAAATTTTAGGGTTTGTGATGTCACTAACCCAGGAAGAAGCTTAACCCTCTGGAGTCTGAGGCTGATTTGGGGCCTGGAGAAGTTTTGACATGCCCTGACATTTGTGCTTTTTTCAGTTGTTCATAAACATATTAATGGAAAAAGTGTCATTACACTGTATTCAGCAAAAACTAGGCTACAATAATATGTGAGGAACATGTATGTACATGTTTGTGTTTTTGAAGGAATAACATTTATGCGTGGTTATTGAAAAAACAAAAAACTTAAGTCACTGACATAAGGCCAAAAAAAGTATAGTAAATCTGTGTTTACAATACTTTAGGGTATTGGAGGTTGTAAACTAGAGTTTTTGCTTCAGAATTATGTAAAAATGATGCTGCCTACTCCTTCATATAAAACAATATATTGATTTAGTTTTTGTAAGACACTTTTTGCCAAGAAACACAGTATGCGTGGAGGCGTGAATCACCACTGAATAATGGGCCATTCTCACCTGAGAAGACAAAAGAATTGGATAGTAATGAGCTGAAATGACTTGCATATTAATGAGGCATTTCAGTCAGGTAGGCTGTGAAAAAAACCTTCTGTGATGTCTCAAGCTCATCATAATATATGAAACATACAGAAAAATATTATTACAATATAAAGTAATGGTTTTATATTATACTTTAAAATATAATGTATTTCTGTGATGCAAAGAGTCTGAATATAGGCTTTTAGTTTAAAAGCATGCACATTTGGAGAAATATTGGATTCTCATATGCTTATGTCAATTTTCTATACAGAGGAGTTATATTTATTTAATATTCATTGTCATTACTATGAGCGCTGGTGTTTTCAATTCATCCTTGAAGTCGGAGGGCGCTCTCTGTGCATTTTCAGTCCACAAATTCATCTAAAAGAAGAAGAGGCTATTCCATGAATGGAGTTTCCAATTCATACTGCAGCCGGAGGGCGCTAAAGAAACAAAAACTCATCTAAAATTCATCTATAGAAGAAAAGAAAACAGGAACTAACTGCATGTCTTCTAGAGCTCCCTAACCATGACTTTTACATCCAGATAAACACTTTTCAAGACAATAAATACATGATTGAGACGATGAATGCATGTATTGACTGAATTTGCGTCTGAATAGCGCTGGCTCCGTGGGTGTGGCCGCATTAGCAAATAATGAGCTGAATCACGGACTTCTGACATGGCTCTCTTTTCATACAGATTACATAAACACAGAAGGTTTGTTTTCGATTTGACTTACACCTGACATCTTAACGTTTTTTTAGACATAAGTTTAATTTTTCTGTGATTAGTATTCACTAAGTTACAGTTCATTTTCTGAGAACTATCAGATTGGAGTTCGTTCAGAGGGAGAGGAGAAATCACGCATCATGTTAGTTTTCTTTATTTTACAAAAAGCACAACATTTTGTTTTTACTCTGAGTGTATACAAATAAAAGAAGATATTCTATAGTTTCAATTGATATATTACTTATGTCTCTATGACAAAAAATGACAGAGTATTTTAAGTCTGTTTTGCTGCAATGTGAAAAAAAACCTGCAAAACGCGCCGGCGCGTTTTCAGACCTCAGAGTGTTAAAGCTGTAGTCCTTAAACAGTGATTTCTGTAAAAGAAAATATCTCTCTTTGCATTGAACTTTGAGCGTCGTAAGTTTGCAGATGTTATTTATGCTCAAACAGCAACATTACACACTAACTAAAGTTAAAAAGTGAAATCATAGTCAACCACCCCTTTAACTTGGCTCATACGAGGTCCTTCCGATGGGACGATCGCATCAAATATACAATATACTTTGGCCGACCTTCACCTCAAAACCTCTAATAGAGAGAAATGTGTGAATGCAGCATTGATATTCTGGGATACTCTCCCCTACAGGGGCAGCGTGTTGCACAAGCCTGGAGCGTTTGACCTCAAAAGGAGTTCAAGAGACATACAGATGGCTGGAGAGGAGAGGAGAGGGCACTTAGTGGCGTTGTCATTTAGACTGCGTTTTTGTCCTTCCTCAGCTCCCCTGCCTGTGTGATAAAGGGTTTGCATCACATAAACGGATCACCTTCACTGCACCAAATCGAATTTCACACAAAACCTCTGCATTTCTTTCTCTTTCATAGCCCACAAATGGAGCGCGTGTGATTTGAGTCCGTAATAAGATACAAAGTAATGCAAATAAAACTTCTCCGTAATTTCATTTTCTCATGATGCATGCTTCGGCTTCAGTTAGTTAGCTCAAACTGTAGCATCTCATTAACCAACGCGCACCAGAATGTGACCATCCATCTTAATCTTTAAGGTCTATGCAGAGTTTATTTTCTAGCCGGGTGCGTTTCAATCACCATGACACTGTGCTCATTTATCTGTGCTGTGAATGCGGTGTAATCCTCCCTCTTTGTACAACAGAGGTTATGTTTGGAATAACATATTACTATTGCTGCATATAGGCTAGTTCTGTATGTTCAGTATACTGTGTGCAATCTCTAAAATGTGAAATACACATACACATCGATGGACTGCTGAATGATAAAGCATTTTGACACAAAATTAGAATAAAAATGCAAAATAAAATTATTTATAAAAATATTATTATAATTTAAAAATATATAATATATATTTAATATAATAATATAATATAATGGTAGAGGAAGCATATTGCACTGATAATGGCATGGTCTTGGGTTTAATTCCCAAGGAAAATATACTAAAATATGAACTGAAATGAAAATAAATAAATAAATAAACGCATCTGTCAATAAAATAAAATAATAATAATAAAAAAATAAAAAAAAATAGGTTGGTCTTGGGTTTAATTCCCAAGGAAAATATACTAAAACATGAACTGAAATAAAAAATAAATAAATGCATTTGTCAAAATCTTTAATAAAATAAAATAAAATAAAATAATTGCTTGGTCTTGGGTTTAATTCCCAAGGAAAATATACTAAAATATGAACTGAAATGAAAATAAATAAATAAATAAACGCATCTAGCAAAATCTTTAATAAAATAATAAAATAAATATAAAAGAAAAATAAAATAAAAAAATAAAGGCTTGGTCTTAGGTTTAATTCCCAGGGAAAATATACTAAAACATGAACTGAAATGAAAATAAATAAATAAATAAATAAATAAATGCATCTGTCAAAATCTTTAATAAAAAAATAAAATAAAATAAAATAAAAGCTTAGTCTTAGGTTTTATTCCCAGGGAAAATATACTAAAACATGAACTGAAATGAAAATAAATAAATGCATCTGTCAAAATCTTTAATAAAAAAATAAATAAAACAAAATAAAATAAAATAAAAGCTTAGTCTTAGTTTTATTCCAAGGGAAAATATACTAAAACATGAACTGAAATGAAAATAAATAAATAAATAAATGCATCTGTCAAAATCTTTAATAAAAAAATAAATAAAACAAAATAAAATAAAATAAAAGCTTAGTCTTAGTTTTATTCCCAGGGAAAATATACTAAAACATGAACTGAAATGAAAATAGATAAATAAATAAATAAATAAATGCATCTGTCAAAATCTTTAATAAAAATAAAATAAATAAAATAAAATAAAATAAAATAAAATAAAATAAATAAATGCTTCAAAATCTTAATAAAAAAATAAATAAAATAAAATAAAATAAAATAAAAGCTTCATCTTTTTATTCCCAGGGAAAATATACTACATGAACTGTAATGAAAATAAATAAATAAATAAATAAATAAATAAATAAATATGCCAAAATCTTTAATAAAAAAACATAATAAAATAAAATAAAATAATGGCTTGGTCTTGGGTTTAATTTCCAAGGAAAATATACTAAAACATGAACTGAAATAAAAAATAAATAAATAAATAAATGCATATGTCAAGATAAAATAAAATAATAATTAATTAATCAATTAAAAGCATCTCTCAAAATCTTTAATAAAAAAAAAACTAAAATCAAATCAAATCAAATAAAATGAAATCAGGACTGCCATTTGTAACACAGCCAGAGTTTATTATGCCACAATTACGGCGCAGCAGCCATGACTCACTTTAAGAATGTTACATAAGCCTATTTAAGAGTCAATCAGCTGAGATGTGAATATGTATGAAAGTCATAACCATGTGTTCCAGAGGGCGTTGCATTTCACCTCCATAAATATGTACCATTTCACAGCTCTCAAAGCCATAAGTGCTTTTCCATTCAAAATGAATATGAAAATGCCGCAAAGAGCATGATGAGGAGAATAAAAAACAGCTTTGTCAAATTAGGGCCATGATTCATCAGATGTTGTGACCTTCGAAGACATTTAACAGATGCCCATGTGAATTCCAAAGGTCACCTCGGAGAAACGCTACGACTACACAGAGCTTAATAGTATTCGGTAATTGACTTCAACACTGTTGCACCTCAAAAACAAAGCAGACAGCACACTGCAGCTCTGAAGCGGGACTAACGGAGTACGAATGAAGCATATGCATGAGCCACGGGGAGCTGCTAATGGTGCATCTGATGGGTTTGCATATTTTTAAAACGTCTCTCTCGTACATAGCCGTGTTGAGCTGGTGTGATTCATTAACAGTCAGCGTCCCGTGACATTTGCAGTCCAGGGCAGTGATTGTCCAAGAGGTCCCAGCCCAGCGAAGGAGAACATACACTGTAAATCCACTCGTCACTGGGAACGGAAACATCCGGAATACATTAACCGAACATCTCACAGACTTCAAAGGGAAGTAAACGCAGGCTAAATCATCATGAAAACACTGTACGAGGAGCACCAGAGAGGTAGCATATTTTTACCAAAAAGCGCCCTCAAAACGAGTGCCTTTCTGAGATGTTTCACCATCAAGCACATGAGTGTCTAAGAGTAGGTGTTTCATATTTCTGAAGCTGTCATCCACAGCCTGGATACCCACGGCATTCAATCCCGCAGTGGAAAAAACTAACTCGATTTTTACATTTTATGAATAATGTGAGTGGAGCTCTGTGCAAAATTCACCGGCATGATGCTGGAGGTGTATTATTATTATTACTATTATTTAGTTTGCTTTAATTTACTTTATTAATAATAATAATAATAATAATAACATCATCATGAACAATAATAATAATAATAATAATAATAATAAAAGTTGTTATTATTTTGTTGTTATTTATTAGAACTAAATTAAAAAAACACTAATCTAAATAATTATTGTTATTATTATTTTAATTTACTTTATTATTAATAATAGCAATAATAATAATGGTAGCAGTTGCTGTTGTTGTTGTTATTAATATTATTAAATTATAATACACTAAACAATAATAATAACTGTTATTATCATTAATATTAGGTACTGTTGTTAATATTACTAATTCAGTTTGATTTTAATAATAATATTTATTTAAAATAAAAATGAATTACTAATAATTACAATAATTTAGATTTTTATTTAATAATAAAACATTTATTATATATAATAATAAAACATATATTGTTAGTATTTTTTTTAAATTTGTTTAATTTTCATTTACTTTAATAATAACAACAACAATAATAAAAAAGTTTGTAGTTGTTATTTTGTTAAAATATTTTGTTTTCTTAAATTAAAATGAAACTAAACTAAATAATTTTAATAATAATAATAATTGTTGTTGTTATTATTTTAACTTAATTTACTTTATTATTAATAATAGCAATAATAATAATGGTAGAAGTTGTTGTTGTTGTTATTATTGTTAAATTAAAATTAAATGAAATAATAATAATAATAATAATAATAATAACGTATTATCATTAATATTATTAAGTACTGTTGTTAATATTATTAATTCAGTTTGATTTTAATAATATTTAGTTAAAATAAAAATGAATTAATAATAATAACAATTATAATAATTTAGTTTTTTATTTAGTAATAGTAATAATCAATGATAATAATAAAATTATTATTAGTAGTATTATTTTAAATTTGTTTCAATTTAATTTACTTTAATAACAACAACATCAACAATAAGTTTAATAATAATAATAATAATAAAAGTTGTAGTTGTTATTTATTATCATTAAATTAAAATGAAACTAAACTAAATCATTTTAATAACAATAATAATTGTTATAATTATTATTATTCTAGTTTAATTTACTTTATTAATAATAGCAACAACAAAAATAATAATAATAATAACTGTTATTATCATTAATATTATTAAGTACTGTTGTTAATATTATTAATTCAGTTTGATTTTAATAATAATATTAAATTAAAATAAAAATGAATAATAGTAATAATATAATTTATTTAATAATAATAATAATACTTTAATAATAATAATATTAATGAAATTTTAAATTTGTTTCATTTTAATTTACTTTAATAATAATAATAACAACCATTATTATAATTATTAACATTGCCTTTATTATTAATTATTATTTATTAATAATTAGCAATTAGGAGTTTATTGAGGCAAAAGTCGTAGTTTATAGTGAGAATTGCACCCTAAAAGTGTGACAAAATAAATCAATAACTCCTCACAAAGGTGTGAAATTCTCACTCAGATTAGTGCAACAGCATGCGGGATTAACATTTCTAAATAACACGCTGTATTTGCCTGCTCTCCATCGAACCAAATAGACGACTGATTACCCATAAATCTCCATGATCCCTGACAACACCTACAGCTGACAAGAGCAGCGATCTGAAGCGCTGGCAGCCTAATGGCTAATCCAGTTTCCCACGCAGAGCAGTCTTTCCGAAGGCCAAACTTAACGGACTCCTGCTAGCCAATAGCATCGCTGATGGCGCCTCCAACACGGAGCAGAAGTCGCATGCGGAGAGCGGGGGTTAATTCCTCATTGAGATGCGAGGGCTTTACGGTGAACGATTGCACTAATCCCCGCGTTTGTTCTGGTTCTACCTGCGCTTCTCTTTCCGAAAAATCAAACACTTCAGCTGGAATGAAAGATTAAAGTGGCCTGGTGTACGAGCTGAAACAATGAAGGAGTAAATATTCATGAGTTCCAGGTAAGAGAAAACTGAGAACAAAGAGAACAAGCCTTGATGCCTGGGCTGGGAATCATGAAGACTTTAATGCTGCTGGTGCCAATTCTAAAATTCTTTATTAAGATTAAAAACTGTTTATACTATATAGTCAATTAAAATTCACAAAGAAATGACTGGTTCTTTTTGGTGAATCAAAAACATACAGCACAACCAGTGTAGTCTGATTCACGAACAAATGACTCTTATGAACCAATTCTTTTTAGTGAATCAAAACATACAGCGCATTCAGTCTAGTCTGATTCACAAACAAATGGCTCTTATGAACCAATTCTTTTTAGTGAATCAAAACATACAGCACAACCAGTTCTAGTCTGATTCACAAACAAATGACTCTAATGAATCGATTCCTTTTATTGAATCAAAACATACAGTGCAGTCTAGTCTGATTCACAAACAAATGGCTCCGATGAACCAATTCTTTTTAGTGAATCAAAACATACAGCGCATTCAGTCTAGTCTGATTCACAAACAAATGGCTCTGATGAACCAATTCTTTTTAGTGAATCAAAACATACAGCGCATTCAGTCTAGTTTGATTCACAAACAAATGGCTCTTATGAACCAATTCTTTTCAGTGAATCAAAAAACATACAGCGCAATCAGTCTAGTCTGATTCATGAAACAAATGGCTCTTATGAACCCATTCTTTTCAATTAATCAAAAACATACAGCGCAATCAGTCTAGTTTGATTCACAGCGCAATCAGTCTAGTTTGATTCACGAACAAATGGCTCTGATGAACCGATTCTTTTCAGTGAATCAAAAACATACAGCGCAATCAGTCTAGTCTGATTCACGAACAAATGGCTCTTATGAACCAATTCTTTTCAGTGAATCAAAAAACATACAGCGCAATCAGTCTAGTCTGATTCATGAAACAAATGGCTCTTATGAACCAATTCTTTTTAGTGAATCAAAACATAGTCTAGTCTGATCACAAACAAATGGCTCTTTTGAACAAATTCTGTTTAGTGAATCAAAACATACAGCATAACCAGTGTAGTCTGATTCACAAACAAATGGCTCTTATGAACCAGTTCTTTTTAGTGAATCAAAAACATACAGCACAACCAGTTCTAGTCTGATTCACAAACAAATGGCTCTTATGAACCAATTCTTTTTAGTGAATCAAAAACATACAGCACAACCAGTTCTAGTCTGATTCACAAACAAATGGCTCTTATGAACCAATTCTTTTTAGTGAATCAAAACATACAGCGCATTCAGTCTAGTCTGATTCACAAACAAATGGCTCTGATGAACTAATTCTTTTTAGTGAATCAAAACATACAGCGCATTCAGTCTAGTCTGATTCACAAACAAATGGCTCTTATGAACCAATTATTTTTAGTGAATCAAAACATACAGCACAACCAGTCTAGTCTGATTCACGAACAAATTACTCTTATGAACCCATTCTTTTTAGTGAATCAAAAACATACAGCGCAATCAGTCTAGTCTGATTCACAAACAAATTACTCTTATGAACCCATTCTTTTTAGTGAATCAAAACATACAGCGCATTCAGTCTAGTCTGATTCACAAACAAATGGCTCTGATGAACTAATTCTTTTTAGTGAATCAAAACATACAGCGCATTCAGTCTAGTCTGATTCACAAACAAATGGCTCTTATGAACCAATTATTTTTAGTGAATCAAAACATACAGCACAACCAGTCTAGTCTGATTCACGAACAAATTACTCTTATGAACCCATTCTTTTTAGTGAATCAAAAACATACAGCGCAATCAGTCTAGTCTGATTCACAAACAAATTACTCTTATGAACCCATTCTTTTTAGTGAATCAAAACATACAGCACAACCAGTCTAGTCTGATTCACGAACAAATTACTCTTATGAACCCATTCTTTTTAGTGAATCAAAAACATACAGCGCAATCAGTCTAGTCTGATTCACAAACAAATGGCTCTTATGAACCCATTCTTTTCAGTGAATCAAAAACATACAGCGCAATCAGTCTAGTCTGATTCACGAACAAATGGCTCTTATGAACAAATTCTTTTTAGTGAATCAAAACATACAGCACAACCAGTGTAGTCTGATTCACAAACAAATGGCTCTTATGAACCAATTCTTTTTAGTGAATCAAAAACATACAGCACAACCAGTTCTAGTCTGATTCACAAACAAATTACTAATGAATCGATTCCTTTTATTGAATCAAAACATACAGTGCAGTCTAGTCTGATTCACAAACAAATGGCTCTGATGAACCAATTCTTTTTAGTGAATCAAAACATACAGCGCATTCAGTCTAGTCTGATTCACAAACAAATGACTCATATGAGCAGGTCTTTTATTGAGTCATTCAAGCCTCACAAACATTCTATAATATTTTTACATTGTTACAATAGGTTTTACACAAGAAATGCAATATGCATGTTTGCTTCACTGCAGAACTCTTCTCTGCAGAAACATTAATGGAACAGAACGTCATGACAATTATTAGTCTAGTATTTAATTTTTAGCTCATCTGAAAAAGTAAAGACATGTCCATGAACATAATTTCTTCGATGAGGTCTGCTGAAACCATGGAAACTATCTACTAATAAAGAGGCTATGACCTTTTGAATAGTGTATATTAAAGGGAAGGCTGCAGCTGGTGACGGTCTATTCCGTAAACAAACGACCAACTTCTGCTTGCAGCATTCAGTTTTTCCAAGCTCTTCCAAGCAGCCAATTATGTGGCTGTCTATTAGCTATCTTTATGAAAACCTCCTTTTCTGCAGTGTTTAAAGCTCAGCGTGGACACAGGAGCGCGGCGGAGAATCCCCGGAGAGAGCAGGACTGGCTCCATAAGCAGTTCATATTTCCCTGCTCTAATCAATTCAACACAACGCAGTCGTCAATTAGCAGCGCCGGGCAGCCAACCATCTGCCATCACCTTTAGAAACGAGAGAGGAGATTCCACTAAGGAGAAAGGTGTTGCTAGGCAGGCGTGTGTCTGTGTGGGATGAGCCCGCCGCTCTTTGACTTTTGCGCTTTAATAACATTCCTTTTCATAACTACTACTTTGTGAGTAATTAGGCTGTTCGCACTAGAAAATTTCATTGCTCTTGCATATCTTAATGGAGGTCCCAGATATGCTTCATTTAAGTATCATCTTTGTCCTGGATGTTTCTGTTAGAAATAGACAAATGAGACAATTAGGACAGCCCCCGACTATAGATTTTTCTCGTCGACTAGTAGTCATTCATTTACGACATAACATGACAATTCCTTGTCTTATTGTGCTTAATTGTCAAGGAAGATTTTTAATAACTTAAGGATTTTTTTTAAGTTAGTTTATGTAAATCACAAAAACTTTGAACAAGAATAGAAAATTAATTACAGAAATGTTCACAAATTGTCTATGACCTTTTTCAGTTGTAATAACTTTCATGACTTTTCTATGTATGAAAAAAAGCACACTTTTAAAATTCCCTTATATTTCGAGGTTTTCCAAAACCATGGAGACACTGGTAAATTGGGTGAATTTTGATTTCATCATGTTGACTTTAATGTACATAACATAAACCATATTTGATTTGGTCTTGCAGATTATTATTAAATTGAGATCTCAAACTGACAAGTCTACAATCAAGCACCAATGTTGAGATGTCTTCGAAAACTCAATTAGGACATTAAAGTAGTTTCTGTAAATGTGCCCTAAAAAAACAACATTACTGTGTGCATCTTGAGACAATACAGTGGCACATTGCTGGCACATATTTTTCCACTCAATTATGTCGTAATAACGAGATGTTATGTCATTAAAACACCATCTCTTCTCATTATAATGAGATGTTATGTTGTAAAAATGACACGTCATAAAACGAGATGTTATGTCATAAAAACGACATTTGTCGTAATAACGATGTTTTGCAGTAAAAACGACATCGAAATAACAAGATGTTATGCCATAAATACAACATATTTTCTCGTAATAACGAGATGTTATGTTGTAAAAACAATGTCGTAATAACAGCATCTTTTCTCATAACAACGAGATGTTGTCATAAAAACAACATGTAATAACAAGATGTTATGTCGTACAAACGAAATGTCGTAATAACGAGATATTATGTCATGAAAAAGGCATCTTTTCTAGTAATAACGATATGTCATAAAAACATGTAATAACGAGATGTCGTAAAAACGGCATCTTTTCTCGTAATAACAAGATGTTATGTCATAAAAACATGTCGTAATGAGATGTTTTGCCGTAAAAACGACACATCGTAATAACGAGATGTTATGCCATAAAAACAACATATTTTCTCACAATAACGAGATGTTTTCGTAAAAACAAGATGTTATGTCGTAAAAACAACATGTCGTAATAGCGAGATGTCGTAAAAAGTCATCTTTTCCCATAATAACGAGATGTTATGCCATAAATACAACATATTTTCTTGTAATAACGAGATGTTATGTTGTAAAAACGACATATGTTCTCGTAATAACGAGATGTTGTCATAAAAACATGTTATAATAACGAGATATGTCGTAAAAATGACATCTTTTCTCGTGATAACGAAATGTTATGTTGTAAAAACAATGTCGTAATAACGAGATGTTATGTCGTAAAAACAACATGTAATAACAAGATGTTATATCGTAAAAACGGCAATTTTTCTCGTAATAGCGATGTCATAAAAACATGTAATAACGAGATGTCGTAAAAAGTCATCTTTTCTCGTAATAACGAAATGTTATGTTGTAAAAACATGTCGTAATAACGAGATGTTATGTCATAAAAACAAGTAATAATAACTAGATGTTATGTCATAAAAATGCCATCTTCTCGTGATAACGAAACATTATGTCATAAAAACAACGTGATAACGAGATGTTATGTCATGAAAACAACATGTAATAATGAGATATTATGTCGTAAAAATGGCATCTTTTCTCATAATAACGATATGTCATAAAAACAACATGTAATAACGAGATGTTATGTCATAAAAACAACATGTAATAACGAGATGTCATAAAACGTCATCTTTTCTCGTAATAAGGAAATGTTATGTTGTAAAAACATGTCGTAATAACGAGATGTTGTCATAAAAACAAGTAATAATAACAAGATGTTATGTCGTAAAAATGGCATCTTATCGTGATAACGAAACATTATGTCATAAAAACAACGTGATAACGAGATGTTATGTCATGAAAACAACATGTAATAATGAGATATTATGTCGTAAAAATGGCATCTTTTCTCATAATAACGATATGTCATAAAAACAACATGTAATAACGAGATGTTATGTCATAAAAACAACATGTAATAACGAGATGTCATAAAACGTCATCTTTTCTCGTAATAACGAAATGTTATGTTGTAAAAACATGTCGTAATAACGAGATGTTGTCATAAAAACAAGTAATAATAACAAGATGTTATGTCGTAAAAATGGCATCTTCTCGTGATAACGAAACATTATGTCATAAAAACAACGTGATAACGAGATGTTATGTCATGAAAACAACATGTAATAATGAGATATTATGTCGTAAAAATGGCATCTTTTCTCATAATAACGATATGTCATAAAAACAACATGAAATAACGAGATGTTATGTCATAAAAACAACATGTAATAACGAGATGTCATAAAAACGTCATCTTTTCTCGTAATAACGAAATGTTATGTTGTAAAAACAACATGTCGTAAAAACGGCATCTTTTCTCGTAATAACGAGATGTTATGTCGTAAAAACGGCATCTTTTCTCGTGATAACAAAACATTGTCGTAAAAACAACATGTAATAACGAGATATTATGTCGTAAAAACGGCATCTTTTCTCATAATAACGATGTCATAAAAACAACATGTAGTAACGAGATGTCATAAAAAAAATAATCTTTTCTCGTAATAACGAAATGTTATATTGTAAAAACAACATGTCGTAATAACGAGATGTTATATCATAAAAACAAGTCATAATAACGAGATGTTATGTCGTAAAAACGGCATCTTTTCTCGTAATAACAAGATGTTATGTCGTAAAAACGACACATTGTAATAACGAGATGTTATGCCATAAAAACAACATATTTTCTCACAATACCGAGATGTTGTCGTAAAAACGAGATGTTATGTCGTAAAAACAACATGTCGTAATAGTGGGATGTCGTAAAAAGACATCTTTTCCCATAATAACGAGATGTTATGCCATAAATACAACATATTTTCTTGTAATAACGAGATGTTATGCTGTAATAACAAGATATGTCGTAAAAACAGCATATGTTCTCGTAATAACGAGATGTTGTCATAAAAACATGGCATAATAACGAGATGTTATGTCGTAAAAATGACATCTTTTCTCGTGACAACGAAATGTTATGTTGTAAAAACAATGTCGTAATAATGAGATGTTATGTCGTAAAAACAGCATCTTTTCTCATAATAACGAGATGTTATGTCATAAAAACAACATGTCGTAATAACGAGATATGTTGTAAAAATTACGTCATAATGAGATATGTTGTAAAAACATCATCTGATCTATAATAGAGAATTTATATAGCCTATTTATTAACACACATCCGCGTTCGAAAAGCAAAAGCAAAGCGTAAAATTACTTTCCAATGCCTGTATCAATGGCAGTGCCCATAGCACGAGATTGTTGTGATCTGATGTACAGTTCATCACAGATACTTCATCTAAACCAAACTTTCTCAAACTTATGAGGTAGAAAATTTTCCAAACACTCCTCATAATTAGCCTATAGCATTGATTAAACCCAAAGTCAGTGTGGGTGAGAGTAATGAACACAATATAATTGTTTTATTGCCATATATCCCCATTTTTAAATATGAACTTTTTAATAATAAAGCATAATTTTGTAATTTACCCTATTTTATGGAAATTAAGTCACACCTGATTATGTTGCATGCACCGGGTCAGACTTACGTTTCTGAACCCCCCTGATAAATCAACATAATTGAGTGCAAAAAAATAATTTTTAGATATATCACTGCAAGTTGCTTTCAGTTAAAACAGCTCAAACATGCATTTTAGTCTGGGACTAGGCTTAAGCCTTTTCTGACAGACATGAGAATAAGTCATTTTAATTTGTACACAATCCACACTAGAAAATCATGCATACAGTTTACTAGGGTCTCCATTCGCTCTTCATTTATAACATATTGCTCTCTTGGAGAAAGAGTTGAGATTTAAAAGATCATATGAACTCTGAACATTCTGCCCACAATTTTAATAATTCAGCAAAGCCGCACCTGTTGGTGATTCAGCTACAATCCTTCCTGTTTCTGAACTAATTGGAGTGAGTCTAATGTCATCTCCAGTGTCATTCTAATGTGATTAAACTAGGGGAAGTCAACATGTACTCTACTCTGAAGAAGAGCACAAGCACTTACGGAGAGCAGCCAAGCCATTAAAAAGATAATGATGAGAGATTCAATTATGACTGCAATTCCTGGAAGGACAACAGCATTGCAAATGACTCAAAATCAAGGATGTTACCCGAATCAAGGCCTTTCTGCTTTTAAAATATGCACAAAAAAGTCCATTGGGTATCTGCTGTGAGTCTGTGTGACAGAATTGGAGCACAAAGGGAAAGGAAACATCTCGCACTAAGTGATTTTATGTGACATAAAGTGGGAGCTGAACACAGACAAAACAGGAGGAGCATCAGACGAACAGATAAAAGAATTCTTTGTGCATTTTGATACCATTATAAACTGACAAAACGTCGTAATCCTAGAGGGCTGCCATAAGTGTAGACTCAACACACAAAAAAAGACAAAAATATAGTGAAAGAAGATACGCTGACATTTAGTGCTGCAAGGCAGCTGTCTGAATAACGTTCATGCACACTGAAGTCATTTTTCACAAGTATAATAACCATAAAAAAATGAAAGAAGTAATAAGATAATATTACAATCTTACAGCAGAACAATAACCATCTAACAAAAATGATTGTATGAGTATTTGCAGCTCACATAAAGGAATATGTAGCAAACTCAACTTTAATCGACAGCATTTGTTCTCATATGTCAAGCAAAACTGCATGTGTAAAACCACGACGTAAGAAAATGCATGGGGGATATGCTGCGTGTCGTAACTTCTGTCATTTAGAGATGACAACACATGACATTGACACGGCCGTCTGCCGGAAACTAGTTATTTTAGTTTTAAATATGGATATTTTTCTAACAAAAACCCATCGCTTCACTTCAGAAGGCCTTTATTAACCCCATTTGATGCATTTTTTGGGCCTCAAAATCTCACCCCCCATTCACTACCATTATAAATCTTGAAAGAGCCAGGATATTTTTAAATATATCTCCAATTGTGTCTGAAAGAAGATAGTCATATACACCTAGGATGGCTTGAGGGTGAGTAAATCATGGGCTAATTTTCATTTTTGGGTGCACTATCCCTTTAAGATTGGGAAAGTGAAAGTCTATTAATATTGAAAAAAATGACACTTCACCATTAATTTTCATCAGTCTGGTAAGCAAAGCTTTACTTGATGTTCAGTGCGTGTCTGCTAAACAAACACACATGCATGTTCTGCTTCCCTTCCGTACACATCCCGCTCTATGTGACTAAACAGGCTGACGCTTTAATCTTTGATGAGCTGAGAGCCATCACGAATGGCAGAGCACTCAATCTAACTTGACAATTCAGTAAAATACATTTCCCAAGAGCTCAGGGTGAAATCACAAGCTTTAGCGCTGGATCGGTCACATATCAGCTCCAGCACAACATTAGTAGTCCCTGCACTTACAGACATAAATGTCAGTTTTCCACAGACTTTTAAGGAGCCAATAGCACGACCAAATGCACAGAAACAAAAAGAATTAAGCATTGAAGTCACGGTCAGGGTTAGGGATGGGTATCAAGAACGGGTTCCATTTTAGAACGGTTCCAAATTTCCAATAAGAAATGCGCGTTTCGATTCGATTTCCGATTTGCATTTAAATGGGATTTACAATAAGGCTTGCAATCTATTCAAATTTTTAATCTAATTAATTACATGATGTGGCAATTAATTAATCTAATTAATCACTATTTAATCGCACATACATTTTGGCTGAGAATTTATACCCAAAAGATAATTTGAAGTCATTATTGTGTAAAGCATCAAACAGACATTACAAAAAGTAGCTTCAGAAAGAAATATTTTATTTGATTAGACACAGAATTTTTTGGACCATGAGGTTGAGTAAATGATGACTGAAATTTCATTTTTGGGTGAAATATACCTTTAGTTTTTTGTTTTTTTTTAATTAATATGTAAATATGAAATTTATTTTTAAATAAAGTTAGATTCTAAATAATAAACTAAAACTGCCAGTAGGTGGTGGTAAATGTCTTAATGATCAAGTCATTCATTTTATTCATTTATTATTAGTCTGTGCTGTTTTCTGTTGATGCACAAACAAAACATTACTAAACATTTAGCGTGCATGCAATCTAATAATCGCAAAAAGCTTTGTGCTTTGTTACTTTTAATATTAAACAAAGTCTCAACTGTCGATTTTATTATGAAATTCAAATAATAAATTTAGTTTTGGCACTCTTTAATACAGCATGAAGGATCTAAGTATAAGTCTCTGGTGTCTCCAGAATGTGTCTGTGAAGTTTCAGCTCAAAATACCCCACAGATCATTTATTATAGCTTTTTTTGTTGTTTTTGTGTGTCCCTTTAAATGCAAATGAGCTGCTGCTCCCGCCCCCTTTCCAGAAGAGGGTGGAGCTTTAACAGCTCAACAACAACAAAGCTGGAGAATCTCACGCAGCCAAAATGACGAAAGTGTTCAGCCTTACATTGTTCAAACCGGAGTCGACACTGATGGAGAGACTCAGGAAGAAGTTACAACTTTTAGACGTTTCTGAATGGTTAGTGGATAAATGTATGTAGTTGTTGTGGAGTTGATTCAACTCATCCACTAGCATGTGCCGTCATGTTCGTCTTTTTTAGTTGAATTGACCCTCGTTTGTGAAGCAGTCCGGCGTAAAATGACGGCATGACAACAACACTCTACAACAACTCTTCCTCTTCTCTAAAGCAGCCCAACATGGCTCCGCCCCCTTTGTTGCGTGTTCTCGGGGGCGGGGTTTATGTAAATTTTGGGGTTTGTGATGTCACCAACCTGGAAAGAAGCTCGTTGTAGTCCCTACCTTACCCAAACATTTCAAGCAAAAAGCTGAGAAAAATCGCAATTTGTCAAAGTCTTTGTCCGGACTGGATGATCTAAACATGGAGTAGCTTGAGCCCATCAACATATAAAAATAATATAATTAAATATTAATAAAAACTACAATAGTATCTCAATGATTCTAAAAAAACATGTAAGATCGTCCCGGGGTTTCTAATTTGAATGCAATCAGCTCTTCTCTAAAGAGCACACACATTCGTCACTAATTAGACAGAGTTAGGCTCGATGGGACGTTCCTAAACATCTGCAACTGTCTAATTAATCCTGTTAATGTGAAACCGAACAAACCCAGTTAACGTAAGAGTGAATATCTAGGAGGAACAGGAGTCAATCCTTTTGGGGGCAAAAATGTAAATGTTGAGCAAATGTCAAAGCGAGTGCTGCCGTCAGGTTTCAGGCTCTTTGTTAGAAGTTTGGTGAAAGACAGCGATGGGACGTGAATTTATTTAAAAGCTGGAGAGGGACCAGAGGATGCTGGGTAAATTCATGTTTCACTGATGTACTTTAATCCGGTGTTTTTCCTCACACAGCCTCTGTAAAAGCTAAATTTTACCGCTACCTCTGTGAAATCTAATCCCGAGTGTGGTATATCATTATTTTTTTACACTTCTCCTCATTTATTCTGACCTTCCTTGAATACCGTAACTAAAGCTTAATTTCTCATTACGCTGCCTGGTGCACCTTCGATATGAAGGTGAGTGAAATTACAGTTGGTGATAATTGGTAATTCATTCCCTTAATTACATACTTAACGTAAAAATTATATAATTATGCGACAAGACATATGTAAGTCTTGTTTATTTCATGATGCATTCACAGCACTTCTATAATGGGCACATCCAGATGTCCTTTGTTAATAATTGCAGCTCAAATGGCGTTTACAAAACGAATCCCTTCAGAATAGTGCTAAAGAAAGGTTTTTCTCCTAATGGTACTAGGCAAAAATGTGTCTTTGGGTTGTGTACCATCAGTTATAAGACGAAAACACTCAGCGGCGAGGATCAGAGGGTACCAGAAGTCGTTAAAATAAAGTGCAGTAATTGCCTTCTTGTTTATCTAACAAATGAGGCCTGATATGTTCTGAGCGCAGTGACTTCGGGGCGTTTCTACAGAGAGAATGACAGAGCAATTTGTTAGCATTATAATGGCATTCCAGTGAGGCTTTTTCTGGGAACATTTGCAATCTGGGCTTACAGATAATGGACAAGTGTATTTTTTCTCAAAAACCAGAGATCTGCATTAATCAGACACCCGAGGGGGGTGATTACAAATGTTTCCGCTGTCTTTATCGCTGAAGAATATGAAATTTGCAAGAATTTACAAGTTCTCGCAACAAAATGGTACAAAAACTGCATACAAATAAAAGAATTATATGATAAATGTTGGGAGGTTTATGCTTTTAAAAAAGGCAAAAGAAAGAAACATGTAAATTGAACTTGACAAAATACAGTATTGGCCAAAATTTATGCCGATCTTCACGCCAATCAACCAGTTTGATTGTTTTATTTGAAACCAAATTGTGTGGATATCGTTTTTGGCCAGGCTATTTATGAACACATGCAAAAACAAGAGAGAACCAACAAAATATTAATATTTGATTATGTTGTAGTCAGTGTGAGCTTTTTTTCTATGCACTTTTATGTGGTGTCAAAACACTTTCTTAAAACTAAATGTTTCTAAAACTAAGGAGATGACTATTGATTTTAACTCTAGGAGGAAATCTTTTCAGGATAAGCAATCAAGCATTAATGGAGTAGGCATCGAGAGTGTTGAACAGTACTGTTTTGGATAATAAATTGTCCTTTTCTCCCAATACTGAGGCTATTTGTAAGGGGGCAGCAAAGATTGTATTGTTTGCAGAAATTAAGGTCATTTCAGGTGGACAAAACATTGATGTGCATGTTCTATAGATCCTATATTGAGCCACTGTTATCCTTTTCACTGTTGTGCTGGTTTAATGAACATTTAGTGTTTGTATTATATTTTTGTTGTTTATGTGAAATGCTTGTGTGCTGCAACCAAATTGCCCTCAGGAAATTAATAAAGATGAAATGAACTGAACAGTAAAATAAAACCTGTAGCTGTAGTTTGCTAAATAATTTTGTCAGATAAATACCTAAACCAAGTTTAGTGTTTTGTTCTTCCCTCCAGTGCCGGCCCTAGCCTTTTTGGCGCCCTAGGCAAGATTTTTTTTGGTGCCCCCTTATATTGCGATTTATAGTATTTAGATAAAATAATAAAAAAATAATAACACTTGTATAGCACTTTTCTAGATACCCAAAGACGCTTTAACATGAGCCTAAATTATTTTGCCATTGACGTTTTCATTTATTTTGTAAAAAAGGGTTTTAAACTCACAAGTTTAAATACTGTAAATAAAAGTGCAACACTTTTGGTAAAAAAAAAAAAAAAAGCAACACAATAATATAAACAAAAGCCACTTTAAAAATAAATCCAAATAACTGGATCATAATTTACTCAAATATAAAAACAAATCAAAAAACAAATATGATTGAAATAATACAGTAAAAGTATGATACATAGCCTATCGTTGGCTGTGCATCCAACGATGTTGGATTCAAATATTTCCTGCATCTGAAGCAAAAAGTATCTGAAATCAGCTACTAGTTTACCAAGCAAAATGCATTAGAAATGCATGCAAAACTCTGTAAAGCATATTTTGTAAATATTAGAACAACACAGTCCAGTGTCCACAGATTTGATGTAACACAAGAATTATTGTAATAATTAATATGCAAATAATTTAATGTTAAATAAATGAATAGATAATACACATAAAAGTATTATAAGAAGTACAAAGAGATTTTTGAAATAATCCAACATAAATATTACCTGTCTACGCCTCTAGACTCACTATAATCGAAGATGTCACTGGTAGGTTTCTACCTAGAAATATCCATCTTGTAGTCATGATTCTGAACAACTAAATGATTCTACTATTATGCCAAGGTGATAAATCATCTCTTGCCTGCTTATATTGTCTCATATAGTGAACAACTATATTATTAGACCTTTGCTAACTGCGTTTAATGTGCCTCTAACTAATTAGAGACATTTCAAACCAATTGGCATAAAAAACGACAATGTTGTTGGCCTTAAAAAAAGGCTGCTTTTCAAGCCATGGTAATGCATGTTTTTGAAGGATTGTATATCAGTCTGTTTATGTAGATATTCATCTGTAAAGTTATCTGTTTAACGTGTTAGCTACTTGCTTCGTCAGTCCGTGTTAGCTTAGTGCACGCGCACAATTAATTAATTCAGTGTTTTCTTCACACAGTCTTACATCTGGCTTTTTCGTGTTTTTCCTCCTCTTCTTTTCGTTTTTTTCTTCCTCGCGCACCAGATATTTTATGAGGTCGTTTTGACATGTCGCCACTTCGCCCCTCACTGATAGCACGCGCACACATCCAGCACAAGCCATTAAACAGAAAGTAAACAAATCGGCACACGGGGCCGGGGTCTCACCTTGCTCCGGCCATCCTTCAGCCAGGTGTCAATCAATTGGGGGCGGGTGCAGTAAATGCCCTTATTTTGGATTTTTATAAAGGCTAATACAAATTATTAATACTAATTTGAAGTTTAGTTTGCTAAAGATATCAGCAGTTTGGTTATGTTTGTAACTTCTTTGGCGCCCCTAGCGATATTGCGCTAGCATTTGCCTATACTGCA
The DNA here is from genome assembly GCF_018812025.1 of Megalobrama amblycephala. Taxonomy (NCBI): domain Eukaryota; kingdom Metazoa; phylum Chordata; class Actinopteri; order Cypriniformes; family Xenocyprididae; genus Megalobrama; species Megalobrama amblycephala. Next base: position 60,832,551 of record NC_063045.1, read on the forward strand.
TATATAACGGGCCGGCTCTGCTTCCCTCATATTTAAAATATTTAAAAAATGTTTTAAAAACATATTTTAATAATATAAATCGAACTTGTATGTTCATAAAATAACAAATCTCCCCTCCAGTAATCATTTTTGGCCACAACTGTAGATGTTAGAATCTGAAACGGGATTAAAAAAGCGCACTTAGTAGGAATAGCTTGCTGAAAACTACACCAAACACCAAAAATGATATTTGTATACTTATTTTGAATCTGAGTGCAATACTAAGGATATTTTATGTTGTTCCACTGGAGCTTAAACCTCCCTTTAATGTATAATTTTAATTCTTATTTTTTCCATTTTGAAGTGTTGATTTTTTTCTGAATCATAGGATTTTGCAGTGTACAAAGGTAAACTATCTTTTGTTAGCAGCCCTGCATGCAGAAATAAGATATCCCTATGATTGACACTGTGGCGCAGGACTTTAAACCCGCAGTGACGGACAGCAGAAACCCGGTGCGGTGAAATCCATTACAGCACTGAGAGCTGTTTTAGCCATGTGACATGAGCGAACACTCATTCATTCACTCTCTCGGCTCTCAGCACCCACTCTCTCTGTACTGACCCACCTTAAAAATACACCAAAGACACGATCATTCACTCTACATTCCCCAAACTATTGTTCCTCGGGCCATGAAGCAATCAGTGTTAATGACAAAATGGAGTTGGAACTAATGAAAGACACCATTTGAGAAATCAAGATGACCTGATGTAGATGGTAGATGAAAAAGAGGGTACAAAATTAACACAAGGCTAGTAAAACTTGGCTTTGGGGAAGAAGAAAAAAACTACTGGCCAATGGACAGTATGCACTCTAAAAAATGCTGGGTTAAAAACAACTCAAGTTGGGTTGAAAATGGACAAACCCAGTGATCGGGTTCATTTGTAAACAATAATTGGGTTAAATAAAATTGTCCAGCAAGTTGGGCAAACATTTAACCCAACAGCTGGGTTTGTCCATTTTCATATAAGGTTTTTCTAAGGTGTCCCCTGAATGTGTCTGTGAAGTTTCAGCTTAAAATACCCCACAGATTTTTTTTTTATTAATTTTATTAAATATGCGCCGATTCAGGCTGCGTCCCCTTTAAATTCTCGTGCTCCCCTCCCCCGGAGCTCGCGCTTGCCTTAACCAGCATAAACAAAGTTCACACAGCTAATATAACCCTCAAAATGGATCTTTACAAAGTAATCGTGTAAGTATTGTATTTATTTGGACGTTTACATTTGATTCTGAATGAGTTTGATGGTGCTCCGTGGCTAAAGCTAACATTACACACTGTTGGAGAGATTTATAAAGAATGAAGTTGTGTTTATGAATTATACAGACTGCAAGTGTTTAAAAAATGAAAATAACGGCAGTCTTGTCTCCGTGAATACAGTAAGAAACGATGGTAACTTTAACCACATTTAACAGTACATTAGCAACATGCTAACGAAACATTTAGAAAGACAATTTACAAATATCACTAAAAATATCATGATATCATGGATCATGTCAGTTATTATTGCTCCATCTGCCATTTTTCGCTGTTGTTCTTGCTTGCTTACCTAGTCTGATGATTCAGCTGTGCACAGATCCAGATGTTAATACTGGCTGCCCTTGTGTAATGCCTTGAACATGGGCTGGCATATGCAAATATTGGGGGCGTACATATTAATGATCCCGACTGTTACGTAACAGTCGGTGTTATGTTGAGATTCGCCTGTTCTTCGGAGGTCTTTTAAACAAATGAGATTTACATAAGAAGGAGGAAACAATGGAGTTTGAGACTCCATGTACTGAAGAGATTTCCATGTACTGAACTCTTGTTATTCAACTATGCCAAGGTAAATTCAATTTTTAATTCTAGGGCACCTTTAATCTTGGCTTGACAAACACTTACAGATAGATGAACACTATGATTGGAAGAACACTTAATTTCCCCAGAATGCAATACCTGTCACATCCGAACATATAAACATATTAGTAATGGCTAATAAGAGGCTTTTCAGAAGCAACAACCAATTGTAACGAGCGATTTTTACACGTCTGATCTTTGGCACATCACTCAACACTCATAACAAGCTATAGAAGAAAAGCAAAAAACAATTAATTATGTAATTCGGTAACATACTTGAGATTGTTTCCAATGTGTTGCCTACAAGAATATGGCCCTATACACAAAATAGTGAAGTACTGTAAAATATTGTAAAATTGCAACTACAAGCTGTTTTTGAAACAAGTCTCTCGTGCTCAACAAAGCTGCATTTAAAAATAGTGAAATATTTTTACAATTTAAAATAGCTGTTTTCTATGTGAATATATAGTAAAGTGTAATTTATTCCTGTGATCAAAGCTGAATTTTCAGCATCATTACTCCAGTCTTCAGTGTCACATGATCCTTCAGAAATCATTCTAATATGATGATTTGCTGCTCAATAAACATTTCTGATTATTATCAATGTTGAAAACCATTCATATTTTTGTGGAAACCATAATGTTTTTTCAGGATTCATTTGATAGTTCAAAATAACAGCATTTATTTGAAATTTTTTTGTAACATTATAAATGTCTCTTAGAGGGTACACTCTAAAAAATGCTGGGTTAAAAAAAAAAACAAGTTGGGTTGAAAATGAACAAACCCAGCAATTGGGTTAAATGTTTGGGTAATTTAATTTAACTCAACTATTGTTTAAAAATGACTGTATTGCTTGCTTAAAATGAACCCAAAGTATGTTGGAAATGAACATTTATTAATAAGTTTAATAAATAATAATTAAAAAAAGAAACATTTATTAAATTGCTTATTAATAAATGTTCACCTTTTGATTATTATTGTTGCCTCTAGTAATTATGTGTCTGATTTTTAATTTCCAACCTATTTTGGGTTCATTTTAAGCCAGACATATAGTCATTTTTAAACAATAGTTGAGATTGAGCAGGTTGTGCAAACATTTAACCCAACCGCTGGGTCAAAACAACCCAAGTTGAGTTGAAAATGCATTTGTTAGAGTGTACACTTGTGAGGCAACAAGTTCATTTTGAACACTCCCCATCATTAATTAAGAGTCTATCATTTCATCATATATGCTTGACTCCCTGGTGGATAGTGACAGCTACACCTCCATCCCCGCTTCACAGCCTCCGTCGCTGAAAAATACAGACATCAAACAATGTGTTTTCAGTGCATGAGGAAGTGTAACATGCATTAGCTGACATCCAGCTCCTGTACACAAAACACAGATGGTGTTACTGAAAGTCATCTTATAAGAGCCTCCTGCAACCACAACCTCTACACAAAAGGGTGGAATATTCCAGAAAAAGGTGACATTAAACAATCATGTTACAAAATAATAACTAACACGACTATGACAGCACCGTCACACAAAACAATAGTAACCCAGGGAGAATAATCCATACGCTGCGTGCCGAAACAAGAGCGCTCAATTATTTAAAATACTTCCAGCATCCATCTTCTTTTTGTGGTTTGAGACAAGCATTCAGCAGTGTATTGATTTCCCAAAAGGTCTGGAAGTCTGGCTGCATTCAGAAGAATACAAAGCAGGTCTCTGAGGATTGTTCGGAAGTGCGTTTGCTCGCTTAAGAAAACCACCCTACTAATGGCATACACCCCGAACGAGTTTTATTCAAGCACTTTGCTGTTGATACAGTCAGGCGTGCTTTTAATTAGCACTTCAGAAAGTAGTAGCACTACTTCAGCAGCGTAAAGAGTCTAGAAACTCCCACTTTTACAAAAGCATCAGCACAGTCACTCGACTCTAAGATGAGACACATAAAAAAGGAGAAAGCAAGGTTTATTTGTCCTCTAGCTGGACTCTTCAATACAAAGCGACACTGACCATGTCAAATCTAGCCTGCATGTTTTGCAGTTGTTCTTACTAATTAGCTGTCTGTGAAGAGAGTCAAGAGGACAGCACTCCCTAAAGCATCTTCTTGAAGTATCTCTGCAAAGGAGAATCATTCAAGTGCCCAAAATCTCTCAAGATGATTAGCCTAAAATGATGACGCCTGTATAATAATATCTGGTCCGTCCCATCATGCACAGCTCTCAAATTATAAGTTTGGCCCTGGGATGCAGATCTTCAGTGATTTATTATGCTGTCAAAATCCATCAGTTGTCGCCAGCTCAACACATTACTGGAGGAAATTATTCTGGTGTGGCGAGCCAACCTCATACTGCAAAATTACAGAGGTGCAGATGCACAGATGATGCTCAGGTGGTAAAATGGGTTACTTTCTCAGTAAGGCTATAACAAAACAATAGTGTTTTTGACAGCAAAGCCATCCTCACCTGCAAAATGACATCTTGCCACATCACTTTCCTTCCCTACGGAGAACTAACTGTACAGCATCTTCCAGATCTGACCCAGTTTGGCTCAATGAAGTAACACTTGCAAACATTCACTACACATACAGTATCAATCCAAAGAGAGGATCGGTAAAAAGCGTGTAGGGACGTGAATCTAGTTACAGTGACCATGCCATTGCAGCACATGAATTTCCCTTGAGAATCACCCTGTGCTCTGGTCAATAAGCTGACAGACAGGCCTACGGGCTTAATAGCTTGTGTGCCACCTTCCATCACAGGGGTCATGCATTTAAAATTTGCTCAAGTAACATTAGGAGAGCAAAATAATTAAATTCTGCAAAAATGAGAACTTCAGCAGGGAATTAACAATAAGGATGACCTGCTAGCCCGGGGCCAGTGTACACTAGTGATCGACCGATATTGATTTTTTATAACCGATACCGATACCGATTATTTGCATGTTTATGTACCTGATAACCGATATGCAGAACCGATATTTATTTACTGTTATACTTCTGTTTTTGACAATTATTACAACACAAATGAGCTGAACAAACCATTTTATTTATAACAATCACTCCCTCCTTGCATACAAAAAAAAAACCTTTATATTTATACACAAATAAATAGAGGGGTCTGAGTCCAAAAAATTAAAGTGCACTGTTACTAAGTGTCTTTGTTTTAAAATAAAAGCTTTGAGGTAAAAAAATAAAGCACAAAAATGATTATAACATATTGGTGGATGCCAACTGACAAAGTGCTGTTTGACTATAACTTAATCAACCGCGATCGCGCATGGAGATAATAAATAATTAATTTCCACAAAGCGGTAGGCTATATTTATATGTGTATTAGCGAAATAATTGTTATGTAGTAAATGATAATATAATCTAGGGTGTTTAAACAAGATAATCTTGTCAAAAGTTTCATTCAGTGGCCGTGCTTAAGCCTCCTGATCATCCGTCAGTTGCTAAGCAATATGAACGAACTTTTTCTTCTAGACTAATGGTGAGCAAATACAACAGATAGAGAATTAAATTCAGCGCTTTTAATTTCAACATGCACTCATTCATGTCTGTTTTATTTAATTCATGTAAAGTTACGTCTTTATTGGGGCAGGACATGACGAATTACACTACGTGACTCAATGAGTTCGTCTCAATTGTTTAGAAACAAGCTGCATAAATTAACTATATCAGGAATTTATGTCTCAGATCTCATTTGTGCATGTCTGTTATGTTAAATAAAGTTGATTAATTAAAGCAAACCAAGTAGAACATATACTTTACCTGTGCACTGAGTTGTTGTTGACTGATCTCCTCAGACGCCCGGGCTGCAATGGCGGAAATCTCAAAACGGCCACAAGATGGCGCCGTAAATCGGCGAATCCGATATTACAAAACCGATACCCGATTATGGAAAAATGCTTAAATATCGGGAAAAATATCGGTAAACAGATATATCGGTCGATCACTAGTGTACACAGAACGCGTTTTTGCTTTGGAAAGCGCGAGACGCAGGCATTGGAATAGAGCTGCATGATATATCGTTTTAGCATCGATAGTCACATCGCAGGATGTGCGATGTCTAGTAGGGATCGTTAATCCATACAGACCAAACACGGTTCAAAACGCAGGTTGATTCTCTGATTAATTGCAAAGTTTGACCATCGTACAATGAAAGTTTATCGTTTCAACGTGTTTTAGGTCCTGTGAGTTTAAACATTCAAGTGATTTTTAAACCATTGAGCGCATGGAGACACGAAACTGAACTCAATTCTGAACGCGTGGCTGTTTTATGTGCGCACTAGGGATGTGACGGTGAGAAAATTTCCCCACTGGTTAATCGACATGTGACAACACCAGTAATACCGATGTCACTTAAATCATTTATTAATGCCGGTGTGGCCGTGTGCATTTTACTTCCACTTTCAAATTAGCGGCAGTCACTTAAAGGATTAGTTCACTTTCAAATAAAAGTTTCCTGATAATTTACTCACTCCCATGCCATCCAAGATGTCCATGTCTTTCTTTCGTCAGTCGAAAAGAAATGAAGGTTTTTGATGAAAACATTCCAGTATTATTCTCCTTATAGTGGACTTCACTGGACTCCAAATGGTTGAAGGTCAAAATTACAGTTTCAGTGCAGCTTAGAAGGGCTTTAAACGATACCAGACGATGAATAAGAGTCTTATCTAGTGAAACTATTGGTCATTTTTGGAAAAAAATACAACTGTATATGCTTTATAAACACAAATGATCGCCTTGCACGTGCATCCGCTTTCTGTATTCTTCAAAAAGCTTAAGCTGTATGTCCTACCTCTTCCCAATTCAACTTATGTAACGAACGTGGTACCAGTTCTGTTTTTCCCATAAGTAGAATAGGGAAGGCGTAGGACATACGGCGTAAGCGTTTTGAAGAATACGGAAAGCGGAAGCCATGTTTTTAGAATGCCGCGTCATGCGCAACACGCGGCAAAAGACGCAAGATACAAGTGCAACGGTCATGCACGTCCATCTAGCATAGACGTAGAAAAATAATGTAAAAGTGGCACGTTGGAATGGAAAAACGCGTTCTGTGTGAACGGCCTCTAATGCCCGGTTCAGACAACACTATTTTAGCCCGATTTTGCCATGATCTGTTTGACGTAGGGTGTCGTGGGGATTCGTTAACGACAATAGGCGTTGGGACGCAAGATTCGATTGTTTCAGCTCGTGTAGTGTGTCATAGTAGACAACAACCAAAGCCGTGTCTGCGATGCTTCACGACGTCACGACAAAAAGACTAGTATGTTTAATCCTTTTTTTTTTTCCGGTTGTCAGTTCCGTCACGTGTGACACTGGCCAAAAGGAGTGCAGAAGTGCCTTCCTACATGCTTTCAAACATGCCGAAATAAAAAAGAGACAGTCTGACATGATTCTTGTCCATGACACAACAAGAGTCAAAATCGTATAATCTGACACAGTCACTTTCGTAACCAACTAAAATATTGTGTAGTCTGAACCTGGCATAAGAGTGTTTTGTATTGCAAACTGTTGTTGCATATTCTGCTGATTAGTCACTAAGACAATGTCTTTTAGCAGGCTAAAACAGATGGCTTTGTCAAATTTGCAGAAATGACTTGTGATCGTCTTAAAAACATCAACAAGAAAACTACAAAAACATTCAATTATATTTTATTTTAATTAAAAAAAAACATCCAAAAACGATTTTAGTGAACAAAAAATTGTTAAAGAAAATTTAGCATTTAATAAAAAATATATGTAATATATATAATACTATCATTTGTAAAAAAAAAAAAAAAAAAATGCATTGCTAAAATGAAAAATTTATCTAAATGGCATTTTGTGGTTAAAGTGAGACAAGTGAAATTATTCACAGGGCAATTAAAAATTTGAACAACAGTAACAGAAAAAAAGAAAACATATTGTTGAGACATTTCAAATATGACTTTTAGAAAGTGGAACAACCAAATAGAAAATGACAGTACTGTACGACTAAGTAAATTATCCAGTTTGTGTGGAAACGCAGCCATAACTTTGCTGCAAATTAGACAGCCATTCACAGGGAGAACTCTATAGTACAGACCCTAATTGGATGTGCCCTTGACCCTGATGAGTTGTACAATGAAACATATAATGTATCATTTTATAGCTATCTAGTTATGTAAGCACCTGGGTACACCGGTCACAGGATCATACACCATAATGAGGATAACTCGAGCTTACAAATCTAAAAACAAAAAAAAAACTAAATACAACTATTGGCTAACTGTACCACTTTTTTGGGACCCTTCCATTGGGGTACCAAGCACAATAGTACCGTACCAAAATTGTGGAGCTACACCCTGCAGAACATTGACTGATTGACAGAGAATCGTCACTTGCGCGTGCAACACAAGAGGCGCCACACAAATGTGGTTCAGGCAACGCATGCATTGATTATCTTCACTTCATGTAGGCTATATAACAAAACAAAATATAAAACACAACCTTGCCTCTTTTCGTTTTCATTTAAAAAAATATGAAACTTATTAATGTGTGGTTCAAGCAATATGTGCACATGTACTCTGATTATCTTCACTGTATGTAGCCTATAATAAAATGAAATAAGACAAAACAACCCTCTCTTTTTGTTAAAAGACAGTTTTAATTATCAATAATAACCATTATAAAAGTATAAGTATAAAGTATGAGAAGCTATACAATATGAAATAAAGACAAGCAAACAATTCAGTTAAACATACAAAGTCAGCGCTCTAGTACTAAGTTAAATAAATATATAAAGTTATGAAACTTCACTTTGCCCGGGAACAAATTATAAATTGATGAGACCAAAGATTGCCCGTTATACACAAGATAAATGATATCTCGTTTTTAACCACTACAGAGACATCTGAGCCAGCAGCGAAGGACTAGCCGAGGTACAGCTGCTCTCGGATGGGTACATGAGCGCCCGGTGATCGCCTGGGCCCGGTTTTTCAAAAGTAATCCACTAGGATTTTGGATAACGGATTGGATCAAATCTTGAAAATGTGTTTTTCAAAAGAAAAAACGGATTACATAATCGGATTAGATCACGTAATCCAATCTTGGTTTTGATCCGGATCAAACCTTTAGTTTGGGTTTTTCAGAACTTTTTTGTAGGATTTGGATCACTTTGATCCAAAAAAACAGGATTATCCTGATCCCAACAGGGGGTAGGATTTCAAAGTGGATTCCAGGAGGAAAATGTAGTAAAACTTTAAAACTAGTCAAAAAATACAACATTTTTATCATGTAATATACATACACATTTTTATCTTGCTCTTGATTAGTTTAACTGTTAAAGTAATAAATTAAATGCAGACATTAGTCTACATATTTAGCCTTTCGGTAACCTACTGTAAAGTAAAAAGAAATTTTGGTGTCATAAAACAATCCCTAAACAGCTGTAAATATCCAACAAAAATATATTTAATTCAAAACCCATATTCTTTCTATCAACATGTCCCTTTAGGGCCTCCGTAGAGCACTGGAAATCCAGATTTGGTGATCCTGAAAAGTTCCTATCCGGATCAGATTGATCCAATCCGATGTTGCTTTAAAAAACTGGCTCCAAAAGTAAGCTGGATTACGTGATCACGGATCGCAAAAAAAAGGATTACTAAATCCGGATCAATTTTATCCGGATTAAACCTTTTGAAAAACCGGGCCCACGATCTCACAACTCCAACAACGTCAGATCAAATTTTCAAATAGGCACTATCTTTATAAATAAACCACAGATTTGAGCTTTAAACAACAACATTCTCGCCTGAAAAACTTTTAAAACTACATTTCATGACACAATAAAGTCGTTTTTAAATTACGCAGGTTTTCTCCTCTGCTTCTCCGCTATTGACGCTTGCTGGTAGGTGTGCTGCTGCATGCACGTCTGAACTTTGCATACTTGGTATTGGGAAATGCCGAATGTTGGCGTGCAGCAAGCAAAGCTTGTCTTCTTGTGACAGCCGAGAAGCAAGAACAAGATCAGCTGTATCCGTTGTTGTTTACTGTGTCATTTTCTTCTACGCGCGAGAATGAACTGTACCGAACTGAACCGTACCGCTCAGTGGAAACGAGCCATATGTGTATCTGACAAACAACCTCAGCACAAACCAATGAAAAACTGCATGCCACACTGGTTGAAACTAGTTTAATTAGACTAAGTGCACTTTTTAACCCTTTAAGACCTGAAGGCTTTTTTAGAGGTTTTTTTTCTGAGCGACACACACAAAAGTAAAGACTCATAACTCCAAAAGTCTAGCAAGGAGAGTCAAAAGGTAGGTATCATTTGATAGAAAACATTTTAAATTTTAAGAAAATATAAATTACATTACATTTGGACATTTTCTTGCTGAGAAACAGCTGATAAAAGACAAAAAATATATATAATTTTTTTTAAAAAATTTTTCTTTTTCTTTTTTATTTGACATGGAATAACTCAGGAACACAATAAGATGCTCTCCTATATGTGAGCTGCATCTGGTTCAAATTTCGTGGTGATAGCATAAAGAATATTTTGAAAAATTGTTGTTCATTTTTTCCTCAGCCAGGTGGCGCCAACGGGCGGTAAACTCTGGTTTAGAGGTGCTTCTCAGCAATCGTTAGGAGTTTTTCAAAATGGTTAGATGCATTAAAAAGATGAGATTCTAAGCTTTAAAATTATATCTATTATGTGTTATTCCACGTTGGAAAATTAACATGGATGGGTCCGGGAACATTGGATACACACTGCATCCCGGAGAGATGTGAGACATGTTTTTAGCCAAGTATGTTAAATCATTCCGTGAGTAATATCTTGTGATCAACGCATTATATTATATTGATTTTTTATGATCTGTGCATTTTTCATGAAGTTATGAGCACGTGAAATATACATACTTGTATTCAGTTAGCAGCTGTGCTATTTTTGTTGTAAACGCATATTACTCAGACTCATTAGAGGGTAAAACAACGCAACAGAAGCATCTTGGAGGCTTGATATGAAAGTTTAAAGTCTCTGGTTTTGTATGCAAAAAGAATTTTTGTGCTACCTATATGGATTCAATTTTTATTGGCTTTTAAAGAGAGACACGCAAATGGGAGCGCCGGCGCTCCATCCGGTCTTAAGGGGTTAATGGCCTTTTAACTCCTGAGAATAACTGACTTTTTGACAGCAATCACCATCCAGACAGGAAGTGAATTTAACTGACTGATGGTTTAACATGACACAAATCTGACCAAACTGTACAAAATTCAGACCAATGGGTGACAAACAGTGTCAGCTGTCAACTCCCTGGGAGTTGCGTTTTATTCTTCTGTCCAAAGAATTGTGTCTATCTGTCTATCCAGCAAACGTTCTTAGAACTTTGGCTAATTATAAGTTATAAGCAAACATTCTTCCAGTAACATTTAACAGAATGTTCAGAGTTTTGAATAATGTTAATCACAAAAGTGTTATTCATATATTTTTCGATAAATGTTTTTTTTTTCTGAAATGTTTTGGTTGAATGTTCGTCTAACATTACTAGGGATGGGTAGAGTTAAGGTTTTAACGGTGTTACTACTCTTAACGATACTGCTTATCGATCCGGTACTTTAACGGTATTCTTATCGGTACTTTTTATATATATATCTGAATTAACTTTGCTTTATATTATATAGTGTCCAGCATTTTTGGTGTTTTATATAAGATACAGAACATGAACAAAGAAACAAAGTAAAACAAACCGACAAATACAATAAAACAAAGATACAAATGAAATAAAGTGCTTTAATTTGTTCAGATATAGGCCTAGCCTATAAAAGAAATCTAGTAAAGTAACCAAATGTAAACACTTCATGGTTTTCACAGTATAAATTAATAGATTAATGCTTATTAAAGCTAACTATTCAGATGAAGAGCTGTAAGTGATCTTCTCTTTGCATTTTGTTGTTTGATTAACACTGATGGCATAATCGTCAGAAGGTGACTGCTGTCACTTTAAGACAATAGATATTAACAGGCATCAGGTTTTCTGCCAGCTGTTCATGTACACTTACGATATAAACTGCGTTTAAGTAGCTAAACACACTCCAATCCGCTCATTTTAACATATTTTTGTGTGTATTTAATCGTTTGGACATGCACCTGAAGCCCAACGTGTAATTTGTTTGACTATTTGCGATACGTTTTGGAGCGCGCACACACAATTCAGCAGCGTCTCTTGCGAGGATTATTGTGCTTTCAACGTTTTAAAACGTTGATAATAATTATCAAACATTTACTGCAATTTAGCAACAGTAAAGACTGCATTTTACAACAATCACAACAATAGAATAAAGGTGTGCTAGACGAAACGTGGCTACTTTTTAATAGTTTTACCTCAGATATCCAACACGCGTTCACTGGAGCACCACGACGCGTACGTGTTGTGTTGACGCGAGAGCAGACGTTATTGTGTGAATCAGCATTAAAGATTAATATTTTGTAAATAAAGTGGTAAATTATGCTTTTTTTTTTCCATGTCACTTCATAAAATTTAGGTTAAACCACTGGAGTCACATGGATTATTTTAAAGATGACTTTCTGAGGCTTGAAAGTGGTAGTTGCGTAGCCTGTCAATGGAGGGACAGAAAGCTCTCAGAATTAATCAAAAATATCTTAATTTGTGTTCCGAAGATGAACGAAGGTTTAGACTGCCAAATAACTTTAAAAATAATGCCAAAAGTAATAGTAATGGTTACTAATATTTATAAATGCATATAATGTTTTTATTGTTGTAGTTTAATGATCTTTTTAGCAAATATTGTTAGAAATAAAGCCATTAATAATATAACAAATAGTACAACCATTAATCTTTGAGGGTTACCAAAAATAAAAACTCTATTTGGTCGTAAAAATAACAATGTCAGTCAAACTTTAGCAAACAACCACATATGAATTGATAAACACATTCACCACAGGCGTAAATAATTCTACCTGAAAGCACATGTGAATTTACGCTGGTTCCGCCCAAGCAATATTCATAATGTATAATTAGACAGATTATCCACATACATCTATCTTTCTGAGGCTTAAAAATTGTGGAAAATTGCATAGCCTGTCAATGGAGGAACAGAAAGCTCTCAGATTTCATCAAAAATATCTTCATTTGTGTTCTGAAGATGAACGAAGGTCTTACGGGTTTGTAACGACATGAGGGTGAGTAATTAATGACAGAATTTTAATTTTTGGGTGAACTATCCCTTTAATGGGAACATTTGCAGAATGTTCTTAAACATTTTTGTTAGCTGGGTATCTGTCTATCTATCTATCTATTACCCCAACTCCTAACAATGAGCTCCCTGCACTCAGGGAATGAAACCCAACGCTGGCATTACTCCTTATAAGCAATATACTGGGAGATGAGGGCAGCCCGCCCAGAAAGCCCACAGGACAAAGTGTTCTCTGTATTTAAGAGTAAAAATCCACCTCTGCTCGACCCCCACTGTGTTCATCAAGATATGTTCAATTTGAAACGAACTCCAGAGACAAAAACATCTCGACTCAGCAATACCGTGTAATCAGTGACAAAAAAAAATCAAGAAATGGCAACTGAGTAGGCAGTTAACACATGCCACGTTACGGTTTTTCTTCGTCCGTGTATGGGAATGAGAGGACATGGTTAGAGGTTAGGTGAGAAAGACACTTTGGCACATTAATTATGTCTGTAAGTGGAGAGGTTTGTCCTCCTGAGGACAATTCAAGGTGGAACAACAACTATGATTTATGATCAGCAAAACAGAACGGTGCCACACAGCAAAACTCTAAGACTGTCAATGACGACTGGCATCAGCGTAATATACATTTCCCTATTGATTGTTGTGGATTACACCATTTAGACTGCCAAATAACTTGCCAAAAGTAATAGTAATGGTTACTAATATTAATCATATATTTATAAATGCATATAAATGTTTTATTGTTGTAGTTTAATGATCTTTTTAACTAATATTGGTAGAAATAAAGCCATTAATAATATAAAAGTATAGTAATCTTTAAGAGTGTTACCACAAAAAAAAACTCGTAAAAATAACAATATCAGTCAAACTCTAGCAAACAACCACATATGAATTGATAAATGCGTAAACACATTCGCCACAAGCTAGAAGCACGTGTGAATTTACGTTGGTTCCGCCCAAGCAATATTCATAATTAGACAGATTATCCATATACATATGATTATATTCCACACACACTTTATTGCATTCCAGCATTATAGTGCAATAAAAAAATACTAATAAAATAAATAAATTATATATATATATATATATATATATATATATATATATATATATATATACCGAAGGACGAGTAAGTAGCGATCAAAAAGGATATGTTTTTAAATATTTGCGGAATTGAAAAACCGTCGGCAAATCGCTGAGAGACATAGAGGAACTTTAAAATAAATAAATAAATAAATAAATAAACATATAAAATCAAAAACATTATACTTAATAAATGGCTGTTATTTTCTATTAGAGATTAAATTTGTACTCTAATTAGTATTGCAATAATTAAACGATTATGTAGCCTATCAAAACAAGGAATCTCGTGCATAACAAAGAAACTAATGTGCACGCGCTTTAAGTCACTATCACTTTAAGTCGTTTGACTTTCAAGTTCATTCTAAGGCAAAAAAACCTGAATCTGAACTGATCTGCACAAAGAAAGTGCACTTCACACACCCATCTATCCCTCATAATGATCTTACCGCCTAAATCCCTGAAAAGACGACGGCCACGACATCCGTGATTTCTTCAGACCCGGTCGGTGACCCGTATCCACCGCGTAGGTTCGGTCCATTTTCCCCGGTTCTTTCAGGTAAGCTTTGTGTCGATGTGTGTGAGAATATCCCGCTGTCTCCCCCTCTCGCTCGCTGTCTCTCCACTCACTGATGTGTACTGAGACTTTCTGCGCTAGAGACGGTGAGGCGGGCGGCTGCTGCCTCCGCAAATGTTCAGGAGGAGCGCGCGCATCATCTCCACACTGATGCTGCCGGTCACTTTCCCGCTCAGCGGGAGCGACCGTTATTTTAAACTGTCACTGACTCTGAGGAAAAGCGCCTCAGGACAAAACGCCTCTGATATTCAGTACGTCACCTTCATAATAAGGTGAAGAACCTTATTAAGTGAGGTAATAATCACACGAAGCACATCCTGTCATGCAAAAATATGTGTGCTGTAACATAACTGACGTGAAAAATACCATAAACTGACAGGAGGACAAATTATATCGAGTACTATATCGAAGTAAAGAAATGACTACAACGATGATCCTATACTTTGTTAATTTAAGAAACGTTTTAGCAATAAAAATAGCAGTTTAAAAGATGCTTTTGTAGCTTTTAAAGGGTTTGTTCACCCAAAAATGAAAATTCTGTCATTTATTACTCACCCTCATGCCGTTCCACACCAGTAAGACCTTCGTTTTAGTTGAAATCCGATGGCTCCGTGAGGCCTTCATAGCCAGCAATGACATTTCCTCTCTCAAGATCCATTAATGCACTAAAAACATATTTAAATCAGTTCATGTGAGTACAGTGGTTCAATATTAATATTATAAAGCGACGAGAATATTTTTGGTGCGCCAAAAAAACATAATAACTACTGATATAGTGATGGACGATTTCAAAACACTGCTTCAGGAAGCTTCGGAGCCTTATGAATCAGTGTGTTTGTTTTTTTGGCGCACCAAAAATATTCTCGTCGCTTTATAATATTAATATTGAACCACTGTACTCACATGAACTGATTTAAATATGTTTTTAGTACCTTTATGGATCTTGAGAGAGGAAATGTCATTGCTCCCTAAGAAGGCCTCACGGAGCCATCAGATTTCAACAATAATATCTTAATTTGTGTTCCGAAGATGAACGAAGGTCTTACGGGTGTGGAACGACATGAGAGTGAGTATTAAATGACAGAATTTTCATTTTTGGGTGAACTAACCCTGTAATCTGTCTATTAGCATTGGAGTAGTCTATATCCTAGGCTATATTCCTAAAATACAATATATACAAAAACATTTACATTGCAGTAAGCTATCAAAACTTAATGGTAACACTTCGGTATAGGGAACACCTATTCACTATTAACTCCTACTTCTAATTTACTGATTATTAATAGGTAGTAAGGTTTTGTAGCATTTAAATTTAGGTATTGGGTAGGATTAAGGAATGTAAAATGAGGTCATGCAGAATATGTGTTTTATAAGTACTAATAATCAATCAATATACTAGTAATATGCAAGCTAAGATAAGCAACTAGTTAAAAGTGAGAATTGAACCCTAAAATAAAGTGTTACCAACTTAATATTTTGCGTTAGAATGACTTTCATTGATTTGACTTGTTGAGATAACTCAAATATCTAAGTTGTCACTTAATACAGCGTCACATTTCAAGTTGACTTAACTTAAAAGGCAGCACAAACATTTACTTTAAGTTTAAAACAACTTTTTCTTTATTTTTTTAACCAGAAATATTTATGACTCATCTTCACTTATGGGCAAATGAAGGTTTTTTTTTTTTTTTTTTTTGTCCAATTAAATGGTTTCTAAAATGAGAACATCTCTTAAGCAGAGATGGCGTAAATTTGGAAGTTAGCATCACACTGGTTCCCTCAACAAAAACCCAATTGGATTTTTCCATAAGCTTTTAGATTTTTGCAAAAAAACAAGCTCTGCGATCAACAAAGGTTTGTTATACTTACACATTTTGTGCATCAAGATAATTTTCACAAATTATCACAACTTTTATGAATTTTAAAGCCTAAATACAATCGCCAGAAGTAAAAAGCTTAAGGTAGGCTATAAACAAACTACACCACGGTCCCACTAAGCTTCCAACAGCTCTTTCAGTTTTTATAAGCACAATGAGGCTGTAAAAGCAGACTGAGTTTACCTGTTCAGCATGATGATGTTTAATGTCCCCGATTGCCTCTGTACTCTGTAAGCTGTTTTATTGATGTCTTTACGTGGTTGAAACACAAATAAAGTGATTACATGAGACATGATACATTCTGGTAAGTTGTAGGCCTACTATATCTTTCAACATACCTTTTAATGTTCATGCATGTTTTTCGAGATATAACTTGTATTGAAGAGGAAGAAAAGACTCAATCCACGCTGCCGCCTGAACTGAGGCATTACAGCGATCTGACATGTCACATTTAAGAGTGTCAAAACGCCATTTATTGTTTGAATTTCATGATAAAATGGACAGAATTTGAAAACTGAAACCTTTATTCTTATCAGAAGTAACAAAGCACAAAGTTTTTTGTGATTATTGGATGGGAGGCGCTACAAATAATATTTGATGTAGGGAAAAAAACGCAGACCTGGCTTGAACTACGGGTGATTCATAGGATCAAAAAGAGCCTGCTTTAACGTCACTATTTTTAAACTGTTAATGCATTAAAATTCAGTGATTTTCTTCACACACAGTATGTATGAGTTGCAGTCTGAACATGTTTTTCTGCACCCTTTTGATTGACATCGGCCCTGACCTGATGGCCAATAGTGAAAATAATAGCTTTTATCGGCCGATACCCATTGTTGGCCGATACATTGGTGCATCTCTACCAAAAACCCATTGCAAAAAACCCATTGACTTCGGGACGATGGAACCAGAAGTGCTAAAATGCTAACTCGTTTCAGGGTTATATAATCCCAACTTACTTTTCAATAAGAAATAGTCAAAACAAGAAAAGAAGACTGTAATTTCATGGCACGGTTAACTAACATTTTCCACCAACTTTGTGGGTGGGCTCTTGAGACCAAATTTTCCTATGCAAATTAAAGTTTACTGTAGGCTGACTGATTTTCATAAGTTGATAAGTTCCATAATTGATCTGAATAATGAATATAAGTCTGGCAGAGCAAATCAAAGCACCTATTGGTTTAACGTTTGTGTGCGGTTTGTGCTCTGTGAGCTTGGGAAGATAGAATATGGTAATTATTTTTTGCAGTTATGAATCTGCATATGTGAGTCAGACAAGTAAATCTTTCAGGGGGAAATAAAACAGACCACATTAAATGTGATGTGTGGATGGTTGTCAATGATATTGTTTTGCATTTTGGGCAAGTGATGCATCTATTCACAAACTGAACATGACCAAGACTTACAATCTATACTCAAAACAGAGATGTGTCAGGGTGACCTATTCTGACCTGAATCTTTTTTAAGTAGCCTGACTGCTCCAATTTTGATGTCTGCTGATTACAGTACGACAAGAGGCTTGTTAAAATAAGGTAAATACAACTACTAACCTAGTTATATTTAAAAGATCCCGAAAAAGAGAAGCTGTCAATCTCAGCTGTCAATCTCAGCTGTCAATCATGACGTCACACTCCCAGTTTTATAGCATCAAATAACTAACTAAAACTTATTTAAAAAACAAACATTTGAATTTATTTGAAATGTCCAGTTTTATTCTAAAAGTTGTAACTTCTTTCTGAGTGTCTCCATCAGTGTCCGACTATGTAAGGCTGAACACGGTCATCATTTTGGCTGCGTGAGATTCTCCAGCTTTGTTGTTGTTGAGCTGTTAAAGCTCCACCCTCTTCTGGAAAGGGGGCGGGAGCAGCAGCTCATTTGCATTTAAAGGGATACACACAAAAACCGTGTGTTTTTGCTCACACCCAAATAAGGGCATATTTGACTATAAAAAATGATCTGTGGGGTATTTTGAGCTGAAACTTCACAGACACATTCTGGAGACACCAGAGACTTATATTACATCTTGTAAAAGGGGCATTATAGGTCTACTTTAAGATTTAAGAATAGGTCCCTTTAAAGACTTTACGTTGTAGAGCAAAACATCGTCAAGTCATGGACCTCGTTTTACTCATACATCGAAAAACCCTATAAAAACCAATAGGAAAATCTCAAGGGAACCACTGGTGAATTAGTCTTCCAGGTTTTGACGTCACGCCTGCAGCACTCTATACTGAAACACAAGCATGGGAATAATCTGTGTAATTGGAGAATGTGCAAATGCAGAGCCATGATTTACATCACAACGCAAAGAATACAATTGCGAAAATCAGTTTTTTATGCTTTACATGGAGCATGACGCATGATCTATTTATTACATGCCAAAGCATGCACAAACTTCTAAACGAATCCCAGATGTATTCACATATCAAGGGGCAGAATATGACTCACCAGACACATAAAAATTGTATTCCAGTCCATGGCTGATTCAGGCTGCTGATATGATGCCACTCAAGCACAGCATGGCCTCGGCAAGAGACGAATTCCTATTTTCATACGTCTGTAAAACCTTTTCAGAATTTGGATATGCCAGGCTGTATCTATAGAGCCCCCCAAATCAGTTAAGGTCAGCTATAATGAAAGGTGTTTAGGAGTTTTCATGCTTCGGTAATACTTTTCTGACATAAAAGTGCACAGTTCAGCAGTATTAGTGCTGAAGCTGATTTAAACAATCATGGTGTCACTAACAGGGTGGCCAATAGGCCGTTCAAATCGACCAGCAAAACATGTAACCATGTTGAAGAAACTGTTGAATTATAAATGAACCATGCTTGGGGCCAAACTAGACAATATATGCAGGAAACTTCTTTAGAAAGCAGCACAAATCTCCTCTGGAGTTTGTATAGGTCAGAAAATCTGTAATGCAATCATAAGAAAGTGCGTCAGGTATTCTATTAATTTCACTTTACAGGGCGAATGACTTGTGATCACTGTGACATTTAAACTGGATGTCTGTGATTCAGAAACCTGACAGGAAATTACTCTCTCATTCCCAACAATGTGAATAGGTCTGACGGTGTTTTCTCTGTGGGGGAACGTAAAAGAAGACCTTTTTTTAAAAAAAAAGAAAAATCTGTCCTTGGTTCTAAGCAGCACTTCCATCTTTTCTCATAACCTTGTAAACTATTAGACGTTAATGGAAGGAGATTGCACCCAGTCTATAAGGTTTGATTGAATCCTGCCACACTAAAACACTACATCAGTGCACGACCAGTTTGGCCTAAAAATAAAATGCAGCTCAAAGATGACGCAGATTTTCAATGAATAGCTACGGGAGGAAATTGATTGTGAACGGTGGGGTGCTTCTGATTTCGCTCTGTTATAGAATAAGGCCATTTTTGACACTTGCACGCTAATGAAGAATGCCGGTTATTTGTAAGAACTACTCAACCCATGGAGAATCTTAAAAATGCAAGAACATGAAGTCACCACAGCTAATGAAATATTCATCACAGCTAAAATGCAACCCTACATATAAACTAAATATTTACAGGAAAAATGAAATAAATAAATCCAATCGAAATAAATACAGTTCCTGAATGTTATTTAAATATACAAGTTATTTCATACCGTTCAAAAGTTTGGGGTCAGTGAGATTTTTTAATGTTTTAAAAGAAGTATCTTCTGCTCACCAAGCCTGCATTTATTTGATTAAAAATACAAACAAAAACAGTAATATTGTGAAATATTATTCCAATTTAAAACAGCTGTTTTCTATCTCAATATCAGTGCTTCCCACAAGTTTGAAATATATTTGCGGTGGTAGCCGGGCGAAAAATCCTCCTATTACCCACGGCACAAAAATGGTCTACTACATGTGACAAACAAATAATGTGTGATTTTTAACAGTATTTTTATTTATTGAAATTAATTTTAATTACATAGCATATTACATTTAATTACATACTAATATTATGCATTGTAAATTATGCAAAATTACAGCATTTAAATGGTTCACCTTTTCCTATGTTCTCCTTGCTGTCATATAGTGTCTCTCTCAGTGAATGGGACACAGACTTTACTAGTAAAATTTATATAATGAATAATATATGTGTCAAATAATGTTTTTAGTCTTTTCTTCCTGTGGGGGAGACTACAATAATTTACTATGAATTAAATGGAAATCAAATTAAATACAATTTATTGTGTAACCAAAATACCAATAATGCCCAAAAGAAAAAACTTAGCATGTGACTTTTAATTATAAACAAGCCCGAAATACACCAGGATTTTGAAATGTCTGTACTATTGCAGGCTGATCCTTCAGATTCTTACAATCGTCTAAAACATTTTATATAAAGGCCATAATGTAGACTTTGTAATAATTCATCAACTTGAGTTCATTAGCAATCGCTTGGCATAAATCTGTGCTTTTCATTGATTGAGAATCACTTTGAAGCAGTCTGAAGCGCTGTTGCGCGAGCTTGTAGAACGCGCAACAGCGCCGCCTTGTGACTTTGCAAAATGCAGCGCCCGTGGGAATGTCAGCGGGAGTAAACAGTTCTGACGCAGACATAACGAGCAGGTACGAAACGACTAGTTAATCGATCGCGGATGGTTTCATTATCTTGCGCGGATATAAAAGTATAAGAGGATAAAAATAATAAAAGCAAAAATGTGTCTCCAAATATACTTGGGCGGCCGTTATTATACGTGGGCGGCCCGCCCAAGTAAAGTCTATGTGTGGGAAGCACTGAATATACAGTGAAGTGTAATTTATTCCTGTGATCAAAGCTGAATTTTCAGTCTTCAGTGTCACATGATCCTTCATAAATCAATCTAATATTATGATTTGATGCTCAAGAAACATTCATTATTATTATCAATTGTTTACAACACATCACCGACTGTGTTTATGAGGAAACTCGCAGAGACGGGCATTTTGACTTAATTTTGCATGCACGTGTACACTCAAGCTCAAAAAGAAGCGAAAGAGAACTTAATTCTGTGTTCACATGCTGTTTGCATGGCTCTACAGTCTTCTTGCACTTGATGTTTAAACTGACAGGACTTAAAAACACATGCAAATGATAAACTTGCACTCTGGTTAAACTTTGCAATTATTGGCCGAACCGTACTGGCCTATAGGGATCAGCTACGATCCCTGTACTTAACATGTGACTGTGCTCACATGGCAATAACTAAATGCTAAAAAAATATATATCGTGCAGCCTTAGTTCCAAACTAAGAAGCAGCTACTAAAGCTCACAGTGTAATCTTTACATCCCAATTTAAGCAAGACTATAAAAACACAGATGCAACCCTACCCTGAATATTGGGCTCTTTTGCCTGTAAGCAACCACCCACAACACCCACAAAGTTCTGCACAGGCAAGCAGCACTCACATTGTGTTCAGTAAAGGTGAAACTTTATTGTGAAATAGTTATCGCCTAACAGTGAGGACTACAAAATGTAAGATGCAAGAACATTCACTGATAAAATGCCATTGTATATGTGGATACCTTAAGAGAAACTGATCTTAAGCTGATCCCGGTTCATTGAGCTTCCGGTTCAACGCTGCTGCCTGCCTGCTGTCTGACCTACGCTCGGAGCTTCGTAGAGTTTATCCTAAATCCTTCTCTTTATTCCTATTCACATAATATAACTTTCTTATTTTTCACTAGATTACTTAACCTATTGCATAGTATTACTAAACGGAACGATTTATTACTAGCAATCCACCAGCGTAATCACCTAGTGTTAGCCATAGCCTGCTAGCTACCGTCTACTTTCTTTTTTCCTCTAAACCAACCTTCCTTGTCGATTTAATGGCGGATTTATCAGATGTATGTTATTCTGATCTGTCCTCGCCAGATCGGGAAGCTGTGGAGACGTTGCTGCCCGGCATTCATCGATCCACCGCGAGGTACAGCGTCCCGCACATCACCCTTGCCCCAGGCACCGGCAAGCGACCGAGACATCCAGCCAGCGAGTCCCGTGTGCGTTGCAGTTTTTCGGACGGCGTTCATCAAACACACGGTCAGTCATGTCCGACGATTATCATGTGTATTAAATGCAACATGTACAGCTTAGCTCTTTCTGTCAGCAGTGAGCCTTACACATGTGATAAATGCAGGGATATTGTCAGGCTGACAGAGAGAATCTCAGAATTAGAGACACGCATCCAAACTTTAATTGAGGATAGTGAGAATGAAAGGGCCTTAGATACTGCTTTGGATGCGACTAGCCTAGTAAACACTGCACATTCGGTTCCGGTTGTAGAAGCCATGCAGCAGGCTAACTGGGTGACTGTGAGGCGGCATAATGGCAAGAACAAACACCACTCTTCCGTTCCGATTAAAACATCAAACAGGTTCTCCCCACTCAGTGACGCACCCACTGAGAATCCTGTTGAAAGTGCCCTAGTTATTGCAAATTTAAAAGCGATTCTATTACACGGAACGTGAAAATACTAAAATTAACATTAAAGAGACACCAGCAGAAGTAATTTGTTCTGGCCCTCTTCCTGTTCGTCGGAGTGATGAGATAGTTAGCCATAGTCACATGTTTGCCGGGGGCCAGAGCACCTGACATCTGCTCTTCTCTCTAAAGCAAATTTAAAAGTGCTGGCTAATGCTAAACGTAAATATTCTAAAATCATTATCCACGTCGGCACAAATGATGTTCGACTTCGCAAAAAATGAAAATCAGTCGGAGATCACTAAAATTAACATTAAAGAGGTGTGTGAACTCGCAAATTCAATGTCAGCAGAAGTAAGAAAGGCAAAGGGGGAGGTTTGTTCTGAATTTCAAATATAACTCCTTTGAAGTGATGGTGCCATTATGTAAGTTGACTCTTCCAGGCCACCAGGACACCATGTTCGTCGGAGTGATGAGATAGTTAGCAGGTTATCATCACTCAATGGCTGGCTGTCTAAGTGGTGTCCGGAATTGATATTGATGCAGAATAATATAGATCATTATTTAGTTTCATAGACAATTGGAAAAGCTTTTGCTTTATAAATAATCTCCCCGGGCAGACCTGATCTGTTGAAAAGGCTCTCTCTTTTCCAGATGGTATTCATCCCTGGTATGATGAGCCCGGGATGGTGCTGCTAGAAGTTTTTCTTCTCTATAAGAAATGCTAGAAATTTGAAAACAAACATAATCCTAGGTATTTATTTGACAAATAGTCTTAGAGCTGAAACATGACAAACCAGGGCCCAGATCAGAACTTCTTTACTTGAAGATTGATAATATTAGAGAGAAAATTAAAAATATGCGCAGACAATCTGGCTAAACCGACCGTCTGCTAGCCGCCTCACGTCACAGAACTCAAATAATTCACAGCACATAGAAACTCTTTCACCTAGATATTATCACATAGAGACTGTGTCTGTACCTCGAACTAGTAAATACAAAAAACTTCCGAAACCTTTTAAGGGTAAAAATTTAATTGATGTTCAAAAAATGAAAATCACAGATAAATCAGATAAACAAATGATAAAGCTTGGGTTACTGAATATTAGATCTATTTCTTCAAAAGCACTTATTGTAAATGAAATTATCACAGACAATAAACTAGACTTGCTGTGTTTGACAGAAACCTGGCTAAAACCAGACGATTTTTATGTTATGACGGATGGCCAATATGATTGTTGATGCTAAAAATTTGATATATATATAGTTATAGGGAAAAAACAGCATACTTACATGCTGCTGGAGAAAAATGTAACACATTATAAATGTGTTAAAGAAATCCAGATTATATGCCTCCACACAAAAGGCATCATCAGTTTTTGCTCACCTGTCGGTGTCAGCAGATGTGATGGCGATGAGCGGGGGGATGCGCAGTGCTAGGGTGGTGGGACGGGCGATCGGCTCCATCTCTTTGCTGTTCCAGTCATGTTGCTCAGCTTGCCGGAAGGCCAGTGGGGGCAGCTGCAGGTTTCGACTGGATCGTCTGCGCACTTGGATGAGCTCCATGCCTGGAGCGGCTCCTTCCTCTGCCTCGGCTCCTGGGTTCTCTGGGGACCCATCACACACCTGGCACAACACAAACACAAACTTATCATTTACAAGTGCTCGGTCTTCAACAGAGCTGTGTGGAACAGATCTGGGAAGGCGGTGTTGAGTGCACAGGCCTACAGATATGTCTTGGGTTTATGATGGTTCGAGTTTTATTTTTTATTTTTTTATATAATTGACTAAGGGGCAGGAAACTGCACACACTCTTCCCAGATCAGCCAGCTGTCAAAGTGCCAAATCAAAAAGGGAAACTAAAATGAGGCAAGCTACATGCAATGCATCAGTTTGCACCATGTGTCATTTTCTGAGACATTTCAGTTTTTCCTTACTGAAATGCCTCAGAATCTCTCAAAATGTGTTCATCCAAAAATGGAAATTATCCCTTGATTTACTCACCCACAATCCATCCTAAGACTTTCTTCACAATCAGAGATGGCTTTTCCAAGCTTTATAATGGTAGAAAATGGGGGGCGAGATTTTAAAGCCCTAAAAAAATGCATCCATTCATCACAAAAATAATCCATACGGCTCCAGGGGGTTAATAAAGGCCTTCTGAAGAGAAGCGATGGGTTTTTGTAAGAAATAATCCGTATTTTGATATAAGAGAAGAGGGAGCTTGAGTTTGTTGCACAGCCCTATTTGTTCAAACAGCGAGAGGCGTCTAAGCTGATGACA